>NC_139558.1:44126742-44179242 GCF_965112155.1 Podarcis liolepis
ATTATTTCGAGGCTTAAAATTGAAATCTTTCCTATATTACGTTTTGGGGTGATGGATAAAAAATAATTTAGAAATCATTTATGAACAGTTGCCATATTTTACGGAAGAACCTCTTAGGTTTTATCAGGTAGGCCATTTTTAAAGGCAACTGTTGATATATATTTTTATTTCTGTGGTGCCATTTTTGTGATTGCAGGACTGTCATAATGCACATGATTCTCAGTGCCATATGTATAAATGGATTTTTTTTAAAAAAAAATGCGCCCTCACATTTAATAGTTGAGTGGGGAGAGTTGGGATTGTTCATGTGGGGGGTTATCTGGAAGTACTTGGTTTTAAAACTACAGGAGACACCATTCCCAGTCCATAATGAGCGCTGGGTATACCTAAAACACCTTAACACAGCAGCATCTTGAAGAAGGAGAGGTCTAGCAGACAATTCAGCATGAAATGTTTTCTCTGCTAAGGGAAAGTATCTTGCTGAAAGAAAAGACAGTTGTAAGAAAAATTAAGCACTTTTTGCTCCTGACACCATATTGTTGTCAAGAAAGAAAAAACCTTAGATCTTGGTGTAGACTATAAACAAAAAGAGAATGGAGCCATCTATAGGGCTATACTTCTACTAAAAACCTGAATTGAGCTATAGCTTGAGCATGGAAGATCTCAAGCCACCATTGGCAGCTTAGCAGATTTAGTGGCTAATGAGAATTCAGCCCTTGAAAAGGCACAAGACATGCCAGGCTTTCCAATAACCTCTCCTTTCATTTTGAACTGGGAGAGTCTTGACACTGGATACACAGGATTAGGCTTTAAAGAAAGCCTTGGAAAGAAGGTGGCTGTAGTGACACCATGGCCCAATTTGCTGTTAACACGCCATTATGAGTTGTTTAGCTCCTGTCCACTAGTGCAAGTCCAACCTTGGAACCATGCTTTGTTTTCCTCACAGCAAGTCCTGATCTATAGCTTAGGTTTGTTCTTGGCTCACCAGCCTTCATTAATCTGAGCAAAACAAACCACAATTGCAGGTTCGCACATAACGTTAAGCTAACAATTGTGGTTTGTTTCTTCCATGTGCTATTAGGTAGTTGCAAAACAGCCCACATTGGTGCATTTAGAGTAAACTATTACGAACTAGGTCTCTGCCTGACAAGAGACTGAATCTTTACAGCAATTAATGGCAGTTCCTCATTTATGGAATACCCTCCCTGATGAGGTACGTCTGTCTCCCCTTTTATTAATATTCAGGAGTAATTTAATCCGTTTCTGTTCATCCAGGCATTTGATTGCTGAAATATACTGTTCCTAGCAATCTTGAAATTATTAGCTGTGAGAATCTGTTACTGTTCTTAACTGCTTTTATTTTATTTTTAAAGTATTATTTTGCTGTTTACTGCCCATCTGGGAGAAGTGAGACAGAAATTTAATTAATGATAATATGCATGGTACCATCTTTTTTTTCCAGCAGCGCTAGAGCACAGATCTTTATGGATCAAGTGCAAACTTTTCCTTTCCTTGCCATATTCATTTGATAAAGTCCTTTTTATCATAAATAAAGTGGAAAATGAGGGAATAGAAACAGAGAAAAAGAAAGAAAGATAAGTATATTTTTGAGGAGCTATATAGGGTTGTTTTTGAGTTGACTGCCCATGTGTACAGTCCAAACAAGCAGCATGAGGGCAAGGCTGCATATATGCCATGCTTAAAATCTGTTCCCAGGAAATCCAATATATTTGCCTAGGAAAACTGGGTCAGTTTTACAAGCTTTCTCTTATTTTGCATAATTCTACTAGTGGTTGGTTGGTTTTTTTACCATTTTGTATAACTAAAGCTACAAGGAGATGCAAGGAGCTATGGCTGAAGGGTGCAGGGATAAGTCCCCAATCCAATCCCATTACAGTGGTACCTCGTTTTACGGACGGGATCTGTTCTGGAGGCCCGTCCGTAACGTGAAATGTCCGCAACTCGAAGCGCTGTGTCTGCGCAGGCACGCGGCCTGATTTGGCACTTCTGCACAGGTGTGAGAGGCGAAACCCAGAAGTAACCCATTCCGGTACTTCCGGGTTGCCACAGGATGTAATGCGAAAAGACCCAACATGAAGCAGACACCACGCGAGGTATGACTGTATTTCTCAAATGTCATTGTCCAGATCAGAGGCCTCCATTAACTCTACTCAAAAGGAAATGGTAAACTTTCTAAGGAAAAGATGAACTAATACCAACAACTTGTAAATATTATTCCTATCTGAACCCTTTCCAGTCCTTGTAGCAAATGAATGATCATGTCACAATTCATTGAGGACAACCTGGAAGGTGATCTTGACACTCCTTCTGCACCCAAGGGAGCTGTGGTAGTTTTTCAGAGCCCTTAACAGTGTGCTTTCCTGGGTTGTCACTAAGGCAGAATGGGACAGCCCAGCTAGGGGCAAGCCATCCAATCACTTGGCTCATTATCATTATATGCTGCCTCAAGGCATCATGGATCAACTCAGGGTTCAGGTGGTTATGTTCCTTTGGGGCGTCTATCACAAGATCTGCTAGAGCAGTTTATCTGTAGATGTAATGTCAAGTGCTGCTGGTTTTTCCATTTGAAAATGTAGAAAAGAGTTCCCAAGTGTCATTGTAGCATCTGGAACACCTGGGAGTGATTCTGGATACAGTCCAAAATGTACCTAATGGTATAGTAGTAGGTGAAGGGTAAGAGTAATTGCAAAATATTTCTATTTATAGATGGTGCTCTCTTTGCATGTCCATCTTTAGATTTCTGGGCCGAGCTTGGTGATGTTTATTAATGATCACTTTGGATATCTTATATATTTGGTTCAAAGTAAATTGTAAAAAATAAAATGTCTTTAAGATTCCTTACTTAAATTTGACATTTAAAACAAAAATCATTCAACTCTATCAAATGCCTTTTAGGGATCTGTGTATATATGAGCTGCCACTTCTTTGTGCATTTAGTAATGATAATTCATACACATTGTACGATAGTAATTTGTACTATCAAAGACTAATCTAAGCATAATAACTTTGACTTTCTTGTTTATAAATTAGTAATGTCAACGTGTTATTCCACACAGTTGGTATTTTGATTCTGAGTTGTGATGAGCAAGCTTTCCCAGACTTGCTTTGAAAGAAACTCACCTAAAGCAAGCTAATTTGGCCTTCATTTCAAACATTATCTTGTTTTAAGCTTGGGTTCAATCAAACTCCACTCATCTCACATTCCTGTGATCAGGACTTCTGGGCCCTCAATAAAATTACATTATGCAGGAATCTTGGGGCCTGCAATGCTGCTGTTATTGCCTGATGAAGGCTGCAACAGTAATCCTTCTAATTATCCCCAGCACCAAAGAAATGAGTCAAGGGATGGGCTGGCTGTACTAAGGCCTCAGTACATCCCAGGAGAGCAAAAGGCTTCACAGCAAAGGAGGAGGAAATAGCTTATGGACCTTCACGGGGTGTAGACCAACCTCTTGGTGCAACAACCATTATCATCATTATTATCATTACTAAAATTTCTATACTGCCCTTCATCAAAGGATCACAGGGCGGTTTACAATATAAAAACAGAAAAATACATAACACAGTAACAAACAAAAACAATAACTCTGGGACAGGCAAAACCTCCTACCATCATGGGGCATTCTTTCTATCCTGCAACATGGCATATAGTCATATGTTAGTGTATTGTAATCTCAACACTAAAAGAGTCAACACAATATTGTTGGAATATACAAAGCTTTTCAAACTCTTCCACTTAGCTTCTGAGTTGTCAAGTTGAAATAGATATAGGTGAGGATGAATGAGCAGCCTTTGCCTGCAGTTTCCATTGCTTTTGGGAGGAGGGCATCTGCATTCTTTAGGAAGCTCCAGATGGGATGGGAAGAGATTGACCACTAGCAGCCCAAAGTGTTCTTGAGGACATCCACTTGTTTGAGCATACTGGTCTTTCACTGTAAGCCATGGGTCATTATAGGCCTGCCTCGAGTGACCTTTCAGCATGAGAGGTATTTTCCAGTATGAGTTCCTTAGAAGGTTGGCAGATTTGTTTCTGTTTCAAAAGAGGTTACCTCAGGGTGTGTTGCTCCAGGAATCTCACAAGATCCTTCTAACAGTAGAGTCAAGTCTTTTTGTGATGGAAGGCCACTTTTACAATGGCATAGCACAAGGAAAAGCAATGGACATGTGACTTTCTAAGAGCACCAGCAATTAAAGCTTCTTGTCATACATCATCTAGTCTAGACTATTTAGCTCAAGACTGAAGTACAGTCAATGAAGATTTTATATGGGGGTTCTGTTCCCGCCCCTGCCCCTCACGCGTCAACAGAGTGTGTATATGCATGTCCTGCCCAGTTACACCCTGTTTGTGATGTTTTTGGTCACTTCAGGGTTCGGCACTGTATTAATCAGTATGTACAATATGTATTGTATTGTATTGTATTGTATTGTATTGTATTGTATTGTATTGTATTGTATTGTATTGTATTGTATTGTATTGTATGTATTGTACATATTGATGCATGCAGACGTCTCAGCCAAAGTTCATATAAACAAGCAAGGGAGAATGAGATCATTGGATCTATACAGAGAAGCCATCAAGACATTGGGTGGGATAAACAGCACCAGATGAATATGCCTCTGTGGTGTCCTCCAACCAATGCCTTACAGGCAGATGTGGTGAAGTCTGTATCCTTGGCTCTTCATTCAAAGTTTAAGAAAGCCAACTTTGGACCTCATGTCAAGGTTTATTTTTAGGAACTATGTGGTGTGATAACGTATGACTAATAGGGCTCCTATATGCATTCTCTCCACTCTCATTCATTTGGCAGCTTATGCGTATAATTAGGAATATGACTTGAAGATCATTCTGGTAGTGCTGTGATGACCACATAGACGTTGGGTTCTGGAAGTGAATTGCCAGTTATCCTAAAGTTACTGGAAGATTCTGACAAGACTAGACTTCTTCTTGTTGTGCCCAGTATTCTGTCCATATCCTGATCTATTGTAGTTAGTTCGGTGGAAGATGAGAAGTAAACTCTGCAAACTGTGCTACTCATGTTGCATGCTGCTCACTCAGAGCTTTCAGGGCTGACTCTGCTTCTCCAGGCTCTTTGTTTGCTAAAGCTTGAATTGTTGTCATGTTGAGTTAAATGTTTTTATGTTTATTTTGTTAAGGGGGTTGACTTCAGAATCTTTTTGGCAGAGTTCAGACATTGCCCTGCCTTCCACCAAAAGGTAGTGAAATTGCTCTCTTTCCTTTCTCTGAGATGTGAATTTACACTCACAATATCACAAACTCCCTTTCTCTGATATTTTGTTCCCTGTCTTATAATGCTTTGTGGGCAAGAGTTTTATGGGCAACCTTTAGTCACTCTTCCTTTTTTTCTCCCTTTTTCAACCTACCAATAGTAATACCAAGTAGATATGAATGTTGCATATAGTTGGATCTCTATACCTTGAGGTAGAATAATTTCACTATGATCTTTTCTGTTTGATATGTTCTAAGATAATGCCTACTGGCTTTTGTACTTTGACCAAAAATATAGCTGGGGGGACCCCAAATACCCTGCTGTACCCCTGGAAGAGGTAATCTTTTACAGAAATTTTCAGTTTTATTTTCAAAAAGGTAGTGGTACATCACAGTAGACTCCCGACTGGTCAAAAATCAACTTTCCTCCCTCTTCAGCCAATCATGTATATACAGTCATTCAAAGAACTGATAAAAGGAGAAAGCTCCCAGTATAGATAGAAGGCTGAATTCCTCTTAAAGGTTTCTGAGTTGCAGAATTTATTTATTGTATAGCCAATGTCCATTAAAGTCTTAGAAAAATTACATCATAACCTATGTTTCACCTAGGTTTTTGCTTCTTTACTAAAAGTCTGCTCGCTATGATTGCTCAGTCACATTATGCCCATTAATGTATTAACTAGTTCAGTTGAACTTTTCCGAATGCTAGTATTGCAAATACCAGAAAAGAAAGTAAAAAAACGAAGAAACAATAGCTTTCTGAAGATGACTAATTTGAATGGAACTTCAGAGAAGTATGGATTGCATGAAGGGAGAGCTTGGAGGAAGCATCACTGAGTAATGTGCTGCAGCTGTTTGAGTACAATGAATGCACAGCCGCTCTGTATACATTTTCTATAATAGTTCATTAACATAAATGTTTATTTCAGGGATTCTCACACGTTGATAGTGAAACTTGGTGATGAAATAGTTTGAGTTTCCTTAGGTTCAATTAACAGAGATTAAAACTTGCAATATCATAGCTTGAAAATGTATCCCACTGAGAGATTTTTAAAATATTTTTTGTGAACAATCAGCCAGTCCAAATCTGCCTCATATTTAATATGTGCTTTTGGACTTACAGGTTGGGCACTTAATAGTGTGAAGCCTAAAATGTGTAAAGTGGGTTGGATGTACTTGTTCAGTTTATCCAATTCATGCAGTCTACATTCAATAGCTTGCACAAATCACCTCTCCAACCATCTACTGAAGTTAGCGGCAGTTTTCAGTTGCATTAGGGTCTTGGGGGAAGAAGATACAGATTCAGGGAAAAGGAAACCAAATGTTGCTGAAGTTGGAGGAGGAGGTAGGTTGCTGTCCATCCACATGTTAAACCATGGCCAGGGTGAGCACTATGCAATGGAGATAGTGGCCTGGTTCTTAAGTCATCGTAAGCCAAATTGGCTTACTAGGGCCATACAAATGTGCAGGCTCTTCAAGATGAGTTCACAGCTGCTCCCCAGTCTGTTTTATTCTTGCACCACACTGAGCTATATCCCACAATTGAATTAAGTGCTCCCAGAACTCAGTTGTTGTTGTTTAGTCGTGTCCGACTCTTCGTGACCCCATGGACCAGAGCATGCCAGGCACTCCTGTCTTCCACTGCCTCCCGCAGTTTGGTCAAACTCATGCTGGTAGCTTCAAGAACACTGTCCAACCATCTCATCCTCTGTCGTTCCCTTCTCCTTGTGCCCTTAATCTTTCCCAACATCAGGGTCTTTTCCAGGGAGTCTTCTCTTCTGATGAGCTGGCCAAAGTAGTGGAGTCTCAGCTTCAAGATCTGTCCTTCCAGTGAGCACTCAGGGCTGATTTCTTTAAGAATGGATAGGTTTGTTCTTCTTGCAGTCCATGGGACTCTCAAGAATCTCCTCCAGCACCATAATTCAAAAGCATCAATTCTTAGTTCCATATTAACTATCTTTGAACCCTTGCTCTTATAGGTTCTGAACTAGCCTAATGAATCTACTCCCATACAAGGCCTGTCTGAAAGTTGTAATAGCAACTTGAGGCTATGAAGAGTTTGGTTGACCAATCACATTAGGTCTCTATGCTTGACATCACTGATGAACAGCCTTAAATGGTGTTGAGATGCCTCTGAAGTGCAGTTAAGTAGGCATGGCATAGGTGACCTTATTGGCATCAGTCGTTCAACCAACTAGTAATATTTCAAGTTTTTAAACATCAAGGTATTTCACTAGACAATAACATAACTAGTTAATGAATCTTAAAACGTTGATTTTCCGTTGTTTTTTATTTATAGTAACTTAGCAAAGTTATTTAACCATCTCCTATTATTACTAAATTTATTAGTAATCTATTCAAAATCATCTCAATTTTCTGTAATGAGTGAACTCCAGTAGTGTCCAGTCCAGCAATACTTCTGATTCTCCATGCAGCCTCTTGCAAACTGCCCCAAAATGCTCAAGATGGTTGGTGAGGGGTACTCCATGGCAGATTTGGGGACTGCCTGGGAAGAGAGGGGAAGATCACCCTTTTATTTTTTAGAAGATTAGCAGTTTCCCCAACAGCTCATACAGACACATATTTAAGGCGTTTCTTGTTTAAGTGTACTTTTGTGTGCCTTGATAATTGCATATTTATATATGTTGTGTATATTTTGATCTTGGTAGATGGTGAACTTGACTAAAATAAACATAATTTAATAATAATTTTATCTGAAAAGTTGATAAATGTTTTCTTCCTCCTGAGATTCCCATGAGCAAAACTCGTACATACAAGCATTTGAAGTACTGAGCTTTGCCTTTTTTTCTAACATTTCAAATCGCCATGTGCAAAATGGCAAGATGAAAAATGAAGTACATCTTTTATCATCATCTAGCTGCCGAATGAGACCAGTGACACTTCCATGCAAAAAGAAAAAACAACAACCCGAAATTTGCAGCACATTCATATTCAATTTCATCACAGCAGATGCTCATTAGTATGTTGTTATTAATTGGTATTCACTTTAGGTTTTGTTTAAAATGAAGATAATAATTAGGTTTTAATGACTGCATCTTTCAGGGGGAGGGATGGGGAAGGGTAGAGTAACATCTCTCAAAACACTGAAGTATTTCTTGGAACTTGGTTCTACGTACTGTAGAAAAATGTCTCTTTAAGAGACACAATTCTCTGACAAGAACTTAAATTATTTTTAAAGAACTTGTCCTAAATTGTCTGCTTGATGGATGTGCAGAATCAGATGATAATGTGAGCCTCCATTCTTTCTAATCAAATTACCAAAAAGACTTCTTATAAAAGTAAGTCTCTCTAGCAGTTGATTAATGAAGTGGTGCCACTGTTTTGTATTAGAACTAATTGAAGTAATACAAATAAGTTATCTCTCTAGCCTGTAGAAATTATCTTCTTTACAAAGCAATGTAATGGAGTTGGCAAACTCCACCCCCCACCCCACTTTACGGTTCATAGCATAAAATAGAAAGGAATACAAAACTGGTAGATAGATATAAAATCAGAGCTGCTTCTCATTTTATTACCATTTTCAATTCTGCGCCTATGTTATTTAAGTAATATATGCAACTGTACTGTGATAAGACCATAAGCTGCTGAGCTACTTTGAGTATGTATGTATACGTTATGGAGTTAGCTATATTTATTACTCAATGGCTGCATGCATATTCCAATGTGGAAGTAAATTGCCGTACTAATTTTGAGCCTGAGAAATATGGCTCAAACATAAAATATGAAAAGCAGCCTTTAGGAATATGAAAAGGTGCACTGGGGGAAAAAAATAGGTAAACAACTCAAAAACAGCAATTCATGCTATGACAAATAAATGCCGTGCTTATTGGGTCCAAGTATAGTAACCAAACAGCCTGAGGCATACTGTAGTTATCAGTAATGGCTGGCTACCTCTCACTTAGAAATGAATGGCCTTGTTTTTTCTTTAATTAATCTGAGCATTGCACACCTGAAGAACACGTAGTCTAAAATGTATGCTTATTTATATATGCATCTGTGCTGTTGCATCCATAAAAGTGGTTATAATTGCATTGTATTTACAGTAGTGTCATAAATAATTATAAATTAATATCACTATGCTCATAAACATCTATATTAGCTGCCTCTGTTACACTGGCTTCTAATGCTATTTTTAATTTATTTTAAAATCTTAATATCCCGCCTTTCTATTTCATAGTGAAAGTAGATTGTAGTGTTTAAAAAAGGAAACATCAGATTACAAATTTAATAAATAAACCCATAATCTAGCTCTTTAAAAAGCCCTGCTCAGAAGTTGTATGTCTCTTTTTAAAGTGGGTAGCTATGTATACATACATACATATTATGAGCCCTGGTTTTGCCTGTGAATCACAATTCTTTCAAATAAGGCTTCCTTAGGTTCTCTTTGTGATTGTACAACTTGGACTGTTAAAAAGTTTCATGGAAATGTGTGTTCCTCTGGCTGTTGAAATAATCTTTAGAAAAACTAGCATAAACAGTCAGATTTCACGGGGCAACATATTTGAAGATAATTTAGAAATGTCTTCTTCTTGGGTATAGCGGAACCAAGAACCATTCACACTTCTCCATACCTGTGAATAAAGTAAAGTTAGAGTTGCCTTACCCAGGATCTGAACCCTTTGCCACAGAGTTTCTTTCAAAAGTACAGGAGAAAGTCATGTGTTAGAAGTTTACACATAACATTTATTAATTACTATGAAGAGTGCAAGTGATTCTTACATCTGGTATTCCCATTAAGTGGTAACCTAAAAATGAACCTATATTTGCAATTCAAGAGAGAAGTTTTGAAATTGGCTTTCACAAGGAGAGCGACAAGTTGTTGGTTTTTTAAAAGTGGATTAATTTAGACCTTTTATTTATGCATGCTTGTCCAAGATATGACCTTTATATATTTTGAGCTTATTTAACTTGTATTTCTCTATTCATTTATTCATTTTCTGTTAATAAAATAATTAAGATATGTCTCTTTTAAAATTACCTCAGTGAATTTTTTAGAATTATTCAGTGGTATTGGTGAAGGGAGCTTGTTGAAGAAATGCCTGACTAAGAGTAATACCAAAGAAAGTAAGCCGAAAAGTCACTAGAGGACAAAAAAGGGCTTCTTCCGGTTATATGAATGCAAAATGAAAATATTTGTGAATACAGCCATTGGGTAAAAGACCCCATTGAAATCTACAGTCTTTCAGATGCATTGCATTTTTAAAATATCATCACCAAAGGTAAATTAGAATTTACTAATGCAAAATTTTAAAAGGCTGCTTTCCTCCCATGTAAGGCACCTCTTCCTTGGTTTCACATATGTGTCTTAATCTAACTTAATTGTATTTGACATTGAAAATCTCTAAAGCTTTTTGTTTTCCACTAGTTACTAATTGCAAAATATGCCAGGTAACAAAAGGGCAGGAGGTGTTGGTATAATTAAAAATATATGTGTGTGCATAACTTTTTTTAAAAAAAAAATTCTTATCCATTTAGGTAGTGACTTTCAATTAGCCTCTCTGCTAATATCAGGTCACTAAACTCCATAGCTGATGCTTTATTCCTTCATTTGGGTTGTCAGTCGTTTGCTTCAGTTGGCTGGCAAAGGTGGCTGTATATCCATTACGAGCAACACAGCACTTTGCATTTCTGAATTGACAAGCAGCTATATTGACCTAGCGCTTATTATGGGTCAACAGCTGCGTTAACCAACGGAAGGACTGAGGGGCAATTAAAATGAATTGGCAAAAATATATCTTCCTAATTTACTCCAATTTGTTATTTATGCTAACATTGTATGGCTTCTATGGTGACACTAAACAGAATGGACCCAATAATGGCAATTAACATAAAAATATAATGGCTAATCAAATTGACAGCAACTGTTTCTCATCATCTCGACACACAATACATTATCAAAACAAACTATTATGAAGGAGGTAATTTCAGTGTTCTATTCAACCTGCTGCATGTGTGCAGTCAGGGAGATGTGTACCAGCAATTACTGCTGAATCCAAAAAACTAAACAAATAACTTAATCGCTGTCGTCCTCCTTTTTTTTCCTTCTTCAGGAAGCAGTAATCAGGATTTACTAAAAATAAGTGGTGTATAATAGTATAATGATGATGCATATCATAGAATAACTAATAAGGAATAAAATAAGCTTCTGTGTTATATAAAATAAGTTCATGTGAAGGAAGGGTGAAAGTATGGCAGCATTAAGAGCACAAAATGTTAACTCTGAATGTTGCATTTTTAACAATATAATATGCAGGTGTTGATTGGGCCTTTGTGCCATATGGAATATAATAAGGTTTTGTTACCAGAACATGCATCTTTACATTGATTTTCAACCAATAAACAAAAACACCAAATTTCAGTATGGCAAGATGTGTTTTTTAAAAAAACAACAACTAATGACTAAGAATATATCCTACACATGTAGTGTTGAAAGTCCAAGGATTTCCAGTGGTTTGGCTAGTTCAACGCTTCACCTAAGTTCTTCTGGTAGAAACTTAGAGACTTTGAAATCTATAAAGAACACTTCCACAATTTCTCCGGACCCTCATTATTTTGTCAAACTGCTTTTAAGTTGGTGTCATCTTTTGTTTGTGTATGTGGTAGTAATTGTCACTATATATCAATTATTATATCCTGCCTTTTGCCTAAGAAGCTCTAGGGCAGTTTAGATGATTCGCCCTTCTCAATTTTATCCTCACAACACCTTATAAGGTAGGTTAAACGGAGGGAGAGTAACTGGCCCAAAGTTGCCCAGTGAACTTCATGGCTGACTGGATACTTGAACCTGGGTCTCCCCAGTGCACGTCCAAAATGTTTAGCTCTGCATCGCGCTGGATTGGTGGCCAGATGACCAAGTCCTCCCTGTCTTCTTTCTAAGCTTAATTTTGAAATGGAAACTTGCTTGCCCTTCCCTCTTGTGTTATTTGTTAACTCTACACTGGTTATATTCAATTCCTTTTCTTCTTTTTTTCACATGTTTGGACAACATACACCCAACATGCATTCTGTCTTCAGGGACATACATCAGTTTATAAGAAGCAGCAAATATTACTTTTGTGCATGTTTTTCTTTTCACTTTTCTTTTTGAAAGCATGAGCAAGCCAGATGCAGGCTTAGGGGAGCCCCAAGATTTGCAGGAGTACAGAAAGCCATGTGGGAGAGGGATGAAATAAACTATCCTGATAGAGGGCACAGCTGTGAGCCAGTGTGGTGTAGTAGTTCAGAGACTCATAATCTGGGGAACCGGGTTTGCGTCTCCGCTCCTCCACATGCAGCTGCTGGGTGACCTTGGGCTAGTCACACTTCTGTGAAGTCTCTCAGCCCCACTCACCTCACAGAGTGTTTGTTGTGGGGGAGGAAGGGAAAGGAGAATGTTAGCCGCTTTGAGACTCCTTCAGGTAGTGATAAAGCGGGATATCAAATCCAAACTCTTCTTTTTCTTCAGCTGGCTGGAACCTTGAGCAGAAGCTCTCCTTGCTGCTCAATTTTGTTAAAGTTTATTGACATGTATTCATGACAGCATAATAGGTTTCCATATTATCTTCTTGGACTCTATCTGTTCCATAGTTGTTTACAACCCAATCTTACAAAGGACAGAAAAATATTACCTATCCAGAAAGGTAGCAAGGCCACTGAAAGCAAAATCATGTTGGATACTACCCCCCAGATGCAAATAATTACAGGCCAGAATTGTTTTTTGAGAAGGTGACTGAATGTACGATATATGTAGAGTTCCAAAGATTGATTATCTTGGTCCTTCTTAGTCTTGCTTTAGGTTTTAGGTAACATTATTACAGTGGTACCTCGGGTTACATACGCTTCAGGTTACAGACTCCACTAACCCAGAAATAGTACCTCGGGTTAATAATAATAATAATAATAATAATAATAATAATAATAATAATTTATTATTTGTACCCCGCCCATCTGGCTGGGTTTCCCCAGCCACTCTGGGCGGCTTCCATAGAAACAAAAAAAATACAGTAAAATATCACAGATTAAAAGCTTCCCTGAGCAGGGCTGCCTTAAGATGTCTTCTAAATGTCAGGTACTTATTCATCGCTTTGACGTCTGATGGGAGGGCGTTCCACAGGGCGGGCGCCACTACCGAGAAGGCCCTCTGCCTGGTTCCCTGTAGCTTTGCTTCTCGCAATGAGGGAGCCGCCAGAAGGCCCTCGGCGCTGGACCTCAGCGTCTGGGCAGAACGATGGGGGTGGAGACACTCCTTCAGGTATACTGGGCTGAGGCCGTTTAGGGCTTTAAAGGTCAACACCAGCACTTTGAATTGTGCTCGGAAGCGTACTGGGAGCCAATGTAGGTCTTTCAAGACTGGTGTTATGTGGTCTCGGCGGCCGCCCCCAGTCACCAGTCTAGCTGCCGCATTCTGGATTAATTGTAGTTTCCGAGTCACCTTCAAAGGTAGCCCCACGTTGAGCGCATTGCAGTAGTCCAAGCGGGAGATAACCAGAGCATGCACCACTCTGGCGAGACAGTCCGCGGGCAGGTAGGGTCTCAGCCTGCGTACCAGGTGGAGTTGGTAGACAGCTGCCCTGGATACAGAATTGACCTGCGCCTCCATGGACAGCTGTGAGTCCAAAATGACTCCCAGGCTGCGCACCTGGTCCTTTAGGGGCACAGTTACCCTATTCAGGACCAGGGAATCCTCCACACCTGCCCGCCTCCTGTCCCCCAAAAACAGTACTTCTGTCTTGTCAGGATTCAACTTCAATCCATTAGCCGCCATCCATCCTCCAACCGCCTCCAGGCACTCACACAGGACCTTCACCGCCTTCACTGGTTCTGATTTGAAAGAGAGGTAGAGCTGGGTATCATCTGCATATTGATGGACACCCAGTCCAAACCCCCTGATGATCTCTCCCAGCGGCTTCATATAGATGTTAAATAGCATGGGGGAGAGGATGGAACCCTGAGGCACCCCACAAGTGAGAGCCCAGGGTCTGAACACTCATCCCCCACCACCACTTTCTGAACACGGCCCAGGAGGAAGGAGCGAAACCACTGTATAACAGTGCCCCCAGCTCCCAGCCCCTCTAGACGGTCCAGAAGGATGTTATGGTCGCAGCGGCAGCAGGAGGCCCCATTAGCTAAAGTGGTGCTTCAGGTTAAGAACAGTTTCAGGTTAAGAACGCATCTCTGGAACGAATTAAGTACTTAACCTGAGATACCACTGTAGATGGGTCAATCTAATAATGTCTGCCCCCCCAACCCCACTAGTTAATAATAATAAATTAGGCTGTTGTGAGGTGTCTTCCATCTATAAGTTGAAAAGTTAAAACTAAATGACATGCAGCACTATTTGCAATTTCTGCTATTTGCTGCACAATTGCAATTTCTAACCCAGGAATAAAGCCTGCTTGTTGTGGATCTGTAACCAAATAAGCAATGAACCACCTACCTATATCCTCTAGGGCAAGTATTAAGGTGAAGCACTATTGTCGGAAAAGCAATGCCATCTTGTGCATGCAAAATAATAAACCTAATTTCTTGTTAAGCAAGCCTATGCATGCTGATATGGGGATAGAGTCCAGCGGTTTCATCACAATATCTTGATCTTTTCAGTCAAACTACTAGAAAACTCTACTGTAAGACTTCAGAGAGTCATATGCCTTGGAATGGGAAGTGGGAAGAGCTATGTATCTCAGTGACCCTGATACATCCGTAACCCAAGCAACTGGTGGGGCAATCCTATGCTCACTGTCAATGCCAGGGCTCTGTAGAGCTGCTGAGTTACCACCACATCCACAGCCTGGCCACTCACTGGTGGAAAGGGACAGGCAAATCAGGCTCAGTCCCTGCACCAGCTTCAGGCCTAGCAGATCCAGGGCTACTAGTCCTGCCCAACCTTTTACTGGGCTCCATTGGCAGGAATACTGCTGGTGGGCTACCCACACCCATGTCTGACAGGCAAAGAGTGGGGTATGCTCCAACAGAGTGACACTTGCATCGTTCTGTCACTGGGAGGCCAGCTGAATCAAGCGGAAGGACGCCTACCCTCAGTCCACTCCCACCACAGTCCAGGTGTTTGGGGATTTGGATTGCAGCAGGTAGTTATTCCAAATCTCCTTTTATGTCTAGTTCAGTAAGAGTGATTGACTTACAGAATATGTTAAAGCACATTTGGTCCTGATAGTAACTAAACTTTCCATCTTAATCCAATTTGCAATGATCCCTGGAACATCATGGCAAAGAGAGGGATAAAACTCTCCCAAGGATCCCTGGGGTGTGGCAGATATAGGGGGTGGTTTTTAACGTTAAGTTTTACTCAGAGTAGGCCCATTGGAATTAATGAACAAAATTAAGTTTGGTCCATTGATTTCAAAAGGTCTTCTTGAGTAAAACTTAGTTGAATAGCACCCATGTGATTTTCTGATATAGTTTTGAAACTTTCAACATAATCCTGTTATTTCAACAGTGTAATGCCTCCTTTTTAAATAATTCCATACATCATGCTATATATTTTGTAAAAGAGATTACTTGTATTGTACACATTTGTAGATTGGCTTCATTTCAGCCACTTTAGGTGACATTAATGCAGAGCAACATATGAAACGGTAAATGGCCTGTGGCAGACTGCTCCGAATGGTTGGTTAACTGTGGTCAGATCCTTCAGCTACATCTACATAGTATCTCTAAATTATAAAGTTTAGCACAAATAACTCCACAATGTACCCAGTGTCTTGTAGGCTTCTTATAAATCACTTGGCACTAGCTAACATTGGAGACATGGTGTTGAATCTGATTATTCACAAAGACTTACCATTACAGACTTATTAATTGCATTTAGAGTAAAGAACTAATACAAATAGCAAATTCTCAGAAGATAAAACAATTGCATTGAATTGCTGATAGTAATATGTTTTGCACATTCGTACATCTTATGTTAATTAAATCAGAACTTACCTGTATTAGCAACATATAGGACAACAAGTTAGCTGCATAGGTTTTTTAGAGGGGTTGGGATTTTTTTTTTGTCTCCACATTAGTTGGTTCCCAAGGCAACTTAACAAAAGTTAAAAACTTGCCTAACACCAAACAAGTTTAAATCCAATGCATAACAGCAAATCAGCATAGCTTGTGTATGAAAGTTGCAACTGATCATGCTTTTTTTCCTGGTATTAGCTTTTTTCCCTGGTGCATTTTCATTTATGTTCTTTTTACATTACAGTACTCTGACAAGGCCCTGTACACCCAGCTGTGCTTTTACCGGTACATTTTTGATATGGACTATGCAATGGAAAAACTTACTGATCAAGAGAAAGGTATGTTCAAACACTGTAATTACCTTGTGAGTTTAAAGCGGAAGTTTGCATCATAAAAGGCTATTCTGCTATGTTGTGCTGCTCCAGTCTGCATCATTCTGCTCTCATCATTTACACAAGTTAGTTGACTGCTTGAATTTAGGAATTCCCCATTTAAGAAGGTACCTGCATTTCCTAATAATCCACAGTATACCCCTCACTCTGCTGAAAAAAACAGTGTTTAAGGAAGGAGTGTTTTAAACTCATTTAACTGGTTGGGGGTGCTGGTGGTAATCTTCTGTTGAGCATTACTCCTACTGCGAGGGCAGTGGAGGGTCAGTCTAATTGTGGGAGAGCAGGGACTGATGGGATCTGACATAGGGCCTAGTGACAGATGCTTGCAGGCAATGAGAAGGCTAGAGAAAGCTTTGGGTTAGAGTGACAAGGAGTAGAGCATAAATGGACCAAAACCCGTGTTTGTTTTAGCCCCAATTATTCAAACTTTTGGTATTCTCTAGTATTTTCGTTTGCCTGTTTGTTTAAGTAGTTCTTACATCTATCCTGACAGACATTTAGAAAAAGGTGGGAAAGCTCTTTAAAGAGTAACTTCTTTGCACTTTCTGAAAAGGCATCACACTGGTCTGCCTGGTAAGAAAGGGTGACAACATATCTACTTAAGAGTATCAGGCTCTGTTTCGAACAATAGACAGGAACTCTGCAGCTTAACCTCAACAGAAGCCAGGAAAGAATGATATCTTGAAGAACAGATCAGAAGTAATAATTTCTGTACATGTTTGACTTTCTATTGAGTCTTGCATTTTTCCATTCCTTTTCATTTAAAGTCTGCTAACCCAGCAGTAGATATAGAACACCTTAATTGCAGAGCTTTCTGACATTGAAATGCGAAGTTCCTAAAGGTATCAGAATAGTGCCTGAAGTAAAAATGAAAGGTTAGGTTATATTGAGATATGTTCTGATTGAAACAATGTCAGATATTAAAAGCATTGTCTGTACCTTGAGAGTGCATTTCAGTACTTATTAATATCTTCATGCTATTTATTTTTATACACCAGATTTATAAACCAAACTAAATGCATACTAAGTAAATACTTTTACACAGTTACAGCAGCATTTTACACTCCCACCTTCATAAAAAAATACTAAACATGCCCAGTTTACTTTCTGGATGAATAAACTGTAAAATTGCATTTAGAAAAATGAAAGTTAGGCTGTATGACCTACATGCAAAACACAAAATCTAACTTTGAATATTTGCTTGTATCCTGTAATTTAAACATCGTTTTCCCCCTCTGTGTTCCCTCTGTGGTGTACCAAATATCAATTGAAAGTGATTTTTTTATGGATGAATTGCTAGAAAGCTTTAGAAGCAGACTTTTCATAGTGGCTGTATTTCTCAGAGCTAGTAATGGGTGGGTCTTCAGTGTGTCTCTGTTAGCAGGTGACAATTACTCAGAAAAGTATATGCAGAATGCTGCAGCTGTGTCTCGAAAGAAACTTAAGAATGAAATGCTTCATTAGAACAGGGTGTTTCCATAAGCGGAAATGGAGTTCCCACACTTAGACTACCAGTACATTTGGGTGCAAGAGATAGCATAAGAATTTGCATGTACTTTGGAAGGGTGTGCTGAATTGGCATATAGATAGCAAGGTGGTATTTATATCATCAAGTTGATAATTGAAGTAGCTTTGAAGGCAACCTCTCAAACATCAACTAGTAAAACTGCTCATTATGGTTATTTTTCATGTCCAGTCAATCTAGAGATGAATAACTCGCTGCAGAATCCCTTCCCAAGGTTCATTGGCTTGCTGATAACTAATAGAATGCCATATACTCAAGTTAAATATTCCTGGGAAAGTAGGCAGATTCAGGCCCAATTTGAAATTGTGCCTAACTAACAGGATACATTTGCTAGACACTAACGCATAGCATATGCAATGCTTTCGGAATGGAATAAAGTTTCTGTAATACGAATCAAACATAAACCAGTCCCTTAGAGAACTGTTTCTTGGGCATACGTCATATATTTTCTGATGTATTCCGAACATCAGTATTTAAGAAATATTAAAATCTACAATGTTGATTTCACTGTGGCTTTGTTTAATTTGCTTCATTTGGATTTTAGTGAATTTACAGTGATTTTGAGCAAAATACATACATTTGATTGTTACTAAATTGGTATAATTAAGTCTTAAGAGGATAATTCAGTATCTTAATATCTGTAAGATTTTGCTTTATTTTGCCATCAGGTAGTTGATATAGACTAATCACTGATTTTTTTCGTGGGAAAATAGAGTTTTAAAGCAATGGGAGAGAATTTTTTTGTAGATGTATTGTGGTTATACAGTTGATAGTTTTTATTTCCATAATGTTTTTTACTACATAATTATACATCTTAATTACGTAATTACCATCATAATTATTATGTAATTACATGTAGTTCCACTAATTACAAAATCAGGAAGTATAATTATCTAGTAAAAAAATTCTAAAATCTTATTTTATGAACTGGAGATCATTTAAAAGACCAATTGGTGAACTACTACCGTATTTTCTTTACTAACATCTGACATCTTAATTTAATTCCTGGCCTCCATCTTTTGAAGCCAGCAAATGGTTAAAGATATTGCCGACATCTGCATTTAATGAATTATGAAAGTATGATAAAGTTCTTTTGCTTTGCTTTACAGTTTTCTTATGAATTTTCCTGGAGCTTATGTGTGTTTTGTTGCTTGCTACTGTTATCTCTTAGAAGGTCAAGGCATTAGTTGCTTCCACAAAAATTTTAATAACTAGCAACGTACGAAACAGGAGTGTCTGGTCCAGAGGGGCAGTGCCACAGGGCTGCTGTTACGCCACTGGCATACGGAGATGGCGCAGGGGTAGGGGTGGTGGCAGAGAGATTGTGACTGCATGGGCACAATAGTGGAGTTAGTCTTTCTTCCTGCCCCGCTAGGCAGTCCAGCCACTGCTCAGCTAAGCAGCAGCAACACCACTGTCAGGAAGGCAGCTCTGTGGTACAATGCCAGCCGTTCCTGATACGTGAAGCATAAATAATTTGGAGTTAAAATTAAACAGAGCACTGAGAGGTGGGGTTGTCAGGTGGTCAGCAATTACATTTGGATTTGGGAGTTCTAGGTTTCAGTCCTAACTCAAGTGTGGATTCTCTGAGTTGGCTTCCATACCTCTTTCATGACCTAATAACATGCAGACAAACAAGACCAACACTGAAATTAAAGCTGGTATATAAATTGGAGTTGCCATCATTTTTATGAGCAGTCATTAGCCTTGATTTCTCCAAAGAATCTTTTATACTATAATCTCTTGAGACTCATGGGTTGTTGTTAGCTGGATTCTCTTCTTGGCACCTTTCATATGGGAAAGCCCAGTGTCATGTTAATAAGCAATACATTAAAGTACAATAATCCTTTATATGGGTGCTCTATTGCTATTTTTGCACTAATAGCTAACATTGCCACTTGCAAATATAAAAATAAAAATTAAGCCACCTTTCATGACAGCAATGTAAACTACTTATCGCTCTGAACTGCTGCTGCTGCTGTTGTTGTTTAAATTCTTATCCATCCTTCTTAAGGTCCCAGGACAGATCACAACAGTTTAAATCAAATTTAATTCAAACTGAAGCACTGGAGAATCTGGCTGGAATGTTTGGTCAGTCGGAGGGAGCAGTCTTAAAATAGGTAGAGTTGAATGGTGGGAACCTCATGACAGAAATGATATAAGGGTTTTTTTGTATTAAGTACAGTGGTACCTTGGGTTATATACGCTTCAGGTTACAGACTTCGCTAACCCAGAAATAGTACCTTGGGTTAAAAACTTTGCTTCAGGATGAGAACAGAAATTGTGCTCTGGCGGCGCAGCAGCAGCAGGAGGCCCCATTAGCTAAAGTGGTGCTTCAGGTTAAGAACGGTTTCAGGTTAAGAACAGACCTCCGGAACAAATTAAGTACTTAACCCGAGGTACCACTGTACAAGCATTCCAAAATGAAAACTCTGTGTCAACATGCTCTGCAAAGTGGGACTCCCTTTATCCAGCATTCTTTTACCTGGATATTAGGAGCCAAAGAATGCATCACAACTTGTTTATGAAGCACTCAAGGCCAATCCCCAGGCTTGAATGGACCCTCAGCATACAGCGAGTGACCAGGTTCCCTAGTGGAGCAGGCGCAAGCAAGTCTGTATTCACCATTCACACCCTCCTATTCAATAGGTATGTAAGGCACTGGCACTGTTGGAAGCCAATCAGTTGCTTGGCTTGGACTGCTGCTGGACATCGCTCATGTTATGATTCCTGTGGTGCAATACCCAGTTCTGAATTGCATTGTGGGAATTGTACCATCGCAGCTGGCTGGTGTCAGATTTGATTACTCACGGGCTCCTTCTCCATGCCAGATTGATGTGCTTTTGAGAAAAGGCCACAGTCTGCCTCATAACACTGAAAGATGCACCTCTTCTGACTACAACCTGTGGCAGAGAATAAAATAATGTTGTGCCTTATAGTCTAGAAAAAATGTAAAGCCAAATGGATATGTCATTTTTGTCTTTGTAATATGCTCCATTTAATATGTCTGTTTCACATCTGCCTGTTTCCCTCCCTTATTTTAAAATGGGTAACACTTGATTTGGACTTTGAGAATTATGTCCCAAATATGCTTACCAAGTTGTTGTTGTGCAAAAAAATTAAAGTATAAACTAGAATAATAAAGTGAGCATCCTACTCTTATTTTCCTACCATTTAATCAAAGGTTGCCTATTACACATTTACATGAATGTCCTATGATACTGGTAAAAAACTAGAATAAACTCATTTACCTTTTTTTATAGAGAGACCTTTACTAAAAGTGTCAAAGCTGGCCTCTTAAATTCACTGAATTCCTCAGCTTTCAGCAATGCATCTTGCTGCTTTCATTGAGTTCAGTTTGCACCCAGGTTTTCAGAATAAAAATCTAGTGAGAGTAGCTTGTCCAGTTACCTTACATTCTTTATTTTCACCTTATTTTTAACCTATGAAGATGTTGATCATGCTAGGATTATAACTGTCAAATGTGTATCAAAATATTTTCCTGTCTTAAATTATTTAACACAAAATCTAAGAATGCAGTTATTTTGACATGAAAATGTTATGTACCGTAATATTTCCACTTAAAACAGACATTTTCATTTTACAAAAGATGTATGCAGCAAGACAAAAAAGAATACAAGGAAGTGAGTGACAGACTGAGCTATTTTATTTACTAGATAAAAACAAATAATCCTATTAGTGTCAGATATTATGAACTTGGAATTAAAATACTGAGCTATTTATGTGGCTGCTTCATGTTTTTATTGCTGTGAGTGGGCTATAACTATGGGGTTGGATTAGTAACAGAAATAGTAACAAGTACATTAGAGTTGAAATATTTCATTTGAATCCCCGTAGGAACTATTTCCTCTCTATATTAGTTATAGGAAGTTTGGGGGAGGGACTGTTCTACAAATAGAAGAACTTAAATTGTGTGTGGATTGTTGTTCTTGATTGGACTTGTTCATGGTTTTGCTTTTTGATGCGGTTGCATATGTGCACATATGTCTTACTTTACTTTAAAAAGTAAAGAAAAATAATCTGGATAGGTAAAAGACTTAATGGCTATCCCAATTAAAAGTACATACCAGGGCAGCCGGAGCAGAATGCTTTTAATAAAAGTTCTCATAAAAACCACAGACTGTAAGTACTATCTTAAAAGAGGCATTCTCCCATATATATTTTTAAGCATGGGGAGGTTTTTGTCCACTTTCACACTTAAAGGTAAAGGGACCCTTGACCATTAGGTTCAGTTGTGACCGACTCTGGGGTTGCAGCACTCATCTCACTTTATTGGCCGAGGGAGCCGGCGTACAGCTTCCGGGTCATGTGGCCAGCGTGACTAAGAAGCTTCTGGTGAACCAGAGCAGCGCACGGAAACGCCGTTTACCTCCCCGCTGGAGCGGTACCTATTTATCTACTTGCACTTTGACGTGCTTTCGAATTGCTAGGTTGGCAGGAGCAGGGACCGAGCAACGGGAGCCCACCCTGTCGCGGGGATTCGAACTGCCGGCCTTGTGATTGGCAAGTCCTAGGCTCTGTGGTTTAACCCACAGTGCCACCTGCATCCCTACTTTCACACTTAACACTATGCTAAAATATATTTTAACCATGGCCTCTTGAACAAGCCAGGATCATCCTCCACAGATAACGAAATAAACCACACCTTTGTTGTCTCCTCTGCCATTCTTCATCTGATGCCCTGAATGCCCTTGCGGTGCTCCTGTACAGGCATGGCCTCGGCACATCACCTGCTCAGTTGGCATTGGCCCACTGCATATGCAGGGCATGGGACTCTACTTAGAGATTTTTCAGCTGCTCTCTGCACGTGCGAACCAAACCATGTTCCCTCCCTTTCTCCCGTCAGTAGACAATTCCCCTGTAATGGTGCTGAGCGGGGAGGGAAACCTAAAGTGTGAAATAGAAAGGTCAGTGTTCTTTGGCTTCTTCTCAGAGAAACTTTACCCATAAGACGTTCCATAGTTTGGGCAAAGTGTGGTAGTGCCTTGCCTGTCAGAGCTTCCCAGTGAGTTCCAACACACACTCTATCCTGGCTGCCGCCACCTTTTGCAGGTCAGCAGTTAATTGAACTTCCCTGAGCTCCATTCTGATCTGCTTCTCCCTCCTGCTAGCTGCTGTGCAATGTACCTGAAATCTCTCACTTAGTCTCCTGTATGCAGACTGTAGAATGAGCAGAGGTTTGTGAGAGATGCCCCAACAAATCCAGTTGTTCACTGCTTTCCAGTTTTTGCTTCTGCAATGCATCCTGAGTCCCTCATTTTCCTTGAGGCCTTTAAAAAGCAAATCATTCAGAGCCTGAGGGGATATATTATTTTATCTGAGCTTGTGTTCACGTGTTAAGTTGTGTTTTCAACATACTCCCTTGGATATATGTTAGTGAATTAGCCAACAGTCCCTTTACATTTCTCTCTCCTTGCAGAGCAGCAGCAAGGTTAGGTGGGTTTGCTTTAGAGGAAGGCCTTGCCAGGAAGAAGTTTGTTGGGGAAAGGAGTCTATTGCCAGGAAGAATGAGCAGGGAAGGTTACTTCCCAAAAAGCACTAGCAAGAGCCAGGACTTATCCGTGCTTTCCAGGCTCAGACTGCACTCTAAAGTTCCATGTCTGAACGCCCCTCCCCCCTTTTTTGCCCTGGTATCTTCCCCAACAAAACCTGCTCTTTAAAGCAGAATTAGAACAAGTGGCAGTCCGTGAAAAACCCAAGTAGCTGTTTGCAGGGAAAAAGCTCCAGAGCAAAAAAAGGGGGCGCTCAGACATGGAGCATTACAAGTGCAGGCCTGTGCCTGGGACAAACAAGGCACAAGGTAAGCTCTCACTCTGCCTGGGCAGTTTTTGTAATTTTCTGGCCCCTCTTGCCTTTCATCTCTGCAACCTCGTGAATGACTCAGGCAAGGTGCCAAACCGAATCAGGATTAAATCAGGATTTGGCATTCATAGGTAACAACGAGCCATAGCGAAAGCAAGCTTTGTAAGCCAACAGCAACGCATGGTTTTAAACCACAATTAAACAAATGATGGCTCGGCCTTATGTGTGAACTCAGCCATTGTATGCGCCATCTAAAAACAAAACTATGCTTCTTTCTTCAGAAATATTTATTTTACCCATATGCACATTTGAGTTATATATAAATCAATTAATTTACTGAATCCAATAGGGTGAATTAATATGGGTTGTATCCAGTAGTGCTCCTTTGCTGTCATAAAGCACTTTGATTCAGAGGACTTTGCTAGTGGAATGGAGAATAAGTCATTTTTTCTGATTCCCCCTCCTCCCTGTAGCACTGCCTCCCAATCGTCTCCAAAGAGTTAGGAGACCCTTCAAAACAGCATGGGAAGTGGTGCAGCATAATAGCTGTGCGGAATTGGAAAAATCCCCACCCTCCCCTTTCCATTGCCAGCAGCCATTGCTGAATCCCTCTGTCAGCAGAGGGACATCACTAGATGCTATCAAACAATAATAATGATATTAATAGAAGATACTGGTGATATGATGAATACATTTTGATAAGTAATGAGTTTCCATATGCACAGTTATACTAGGATGCTATTCTTGGGACTAACTACTTCCTACTGTTTATCAATATTATAGGTTTTACTCTGAAGTTACTGGGTTCTGTGGATTTTAATTAAAGCATATAGTTTTTGCTAGATTAATATTGTGTGCCTTTCTAACACTGTGAAATTTTATTTTTCTTGGGTTTGAATATTTTAAGACTTCCATTGATATTGGAACATAATAATAAAATAATATTAACCACTTTTGAAATGTGGCCATGGTGCCAGTTGTTGATAAGGCTTCTAACAACTCTTTTCACTGGTTTTGTGAGCAACGGATCAAATTAGATTCATCACTCTTGGCTTGTGGTGATTTGAAATTGAAATGGAATATATTAAGGCAGCCAACCACACTGATTACATTGCAAGCCTCATTTAATTTCATACATTCACACATTACAGTGAAAAGCAGATTTTAATGCATGATTGTGACTGTACCTTGAGTGACTCCAAAGGTCATCTGTAATAGGTGCATAATTTGTTACTATTGGATACCTAATTAACCAAAAGTATATATATATTCCACAGCTATGTACTACCTATATAATCTAAAGTGTTCATTTATGTCCCTTACGAGAGCCTATTGGTCAGTTCATCATAATATAAATCATCAGGGCACAGTTTGCTGAGAAATTCTTCTGTGCAAATTCCATTGAGATGAATGTTTAGCTGTGTATATCTTGCACAATGTTGTTTTTAATTTCTGTAAGATTTTCACAGTGAACGTTGCAGGGTGGGGGTGGAGTTGCATAAAAGTTCTCAAACAGCACATCTGCCAGAGTTGAACGATTGCAATACTGTACGTAAATGCAACGATTGGACCTTGCTACAGTAATTTATGCCGTAACAACCTCCAGGTTAGACTACTGTATTGTACTCTACATTGGGGCTGCTGCGTTGAAAAAACATTTGGAAATTGCTGCAAGTACAAATGTTGCAACCAGTTTGCTGTCTGGCGTTTTGATTCCGTCACATCAGTTTAACAGGCTCTGTGCTGGTTATGGCTTTGTTTCCAAAGCCTAATTCAAGGTTCTGGTGTTAACCCTTTGAAGCTTTCAACAGCTTGGGAATGAGTAGTTTAAGGGCTGCCTTCTTCCATATGTTCCTTCCTACAAATTTTGGTCATCCTTTGAAACCTTATTCCAGATCCCTCAATCCCAGCGATAGCCAGGGTTCAGTCCTTTTCCGTTTTGGCATCCACTGCTGTAGAAAGCATCAGGACCTGAGGCGATTTTGTTTTTGAGACTAGTAAAAATAATGGCTGCTTTAAAGGGGATTTTACCTAATTTGCTTTTTGCTAGTGTATCTAATACCATAGTTTAGTTGCCTGTTTTGGAGGTTGTTATTGGGGCTTGGCTTTGTTCATATTTGTTAATGGAGGTTATATATTTAAACTTTTTGATTGTAAGTCTTCGTGAGTTTAAAAATTAAGTGAGGTCTAGTTTTTTTTAAATGAAGGCATTACCTATGTATTTTGTAAAGTACTTTTGCATCAGCCCTGAAGCAAGCCCTTTCGAATTAATGGGGTGATCCAACAAGCTCTGGTATTATATAAGGAGAAAAATTGACCAAATATCAGATTGTTATTAATTTTATACATTTCTATTGTATCTTGCCTCTACTGTTTAATTTTATGAAAGTTTTCTCAAAAGTAAGGTCTACAGTACTGGGTTGAGTGATGCTTACTCATTGTGTGTTTAGGAGTGCAGCCTCAATCTTTTTTTAAAATGAAAATACTTCCATATGAAAAGACTGCTTTAATTATCATTTTAGTTGCTCATTTCAGTAGCTTTTCTAGCTCTAAGATGACCTTGGAATTGGCAGAATTGTACAAACTGTTCTTAAATGTGACTATATAATAGATTATAAAATGCCGTTATGGCGCTTGTTTCTCTCATTATTAATCCCTTTCATAATAATTCCTAACATTGAGTTTGCCTTTTTTTATACATATATTTAAGGTCTCAAAATCTGCAGCTTAAAAATTTCTCATGTATATATATATATATATATATATATATATATATATATATCGATTTGGAAGCAAAATAGGGACACCCAAAAAATAAGGGAGTGGTTTCTACATACCGGGGTGCTCCCTAAATACACAGAAGTATAGACTTTTGTAAGCTAAAAACAAAACAAACCCACCCCCACCACCAAAATGGCCCAACAAGGGCTTGTGAGCTTCCAGAATTAAGATGCTGGATTGATAGGCCAGCAGTGTTTTATTGGGTCAGTGTGCTGCATGTGGATTCAGCCCTCCACCCCACTCACAAAAAAGGAAATAAATTTACATCAAATTTGTTTATGCATGTGTCATGTGCCAATTTATGTGTTAACATCATAGTTCATAACAGTTGTTCATCTTCACCAATATGGTGACTAGTAGGAGTACCCCTGCTGATTCCCTCATACCAGCATAAAGTCCTTGCAATGTCAGCATGACACTTGTGTAGCAGTTAAAACAGATGATCTTAAAAGCATTAATTGCTGGTACAAGAGTTTTTGGGTCTCCTCAGGAGATAAAATCAAAGTTTTAGATCTTCCAAGATGTATCTGCTCTGAATTGAAGTCCATGCTGAATGCAGCACAGATGTGTTATAGTCTCATAGATCTGTACCCTCTTCTGAAAAGAGATCATATGGCCACAGTTATCCCTACTCTGGTAGCATCTTTGCTAGATTATGGCAATTCAATAAATGTGTGGGTGTCTTTAGAAGCTGTTAAAAAAAATTTGGCTGCCCCCTGGTATAGCAGCCAGATTACTGGAACTTACTGTGGATAAACACCTTTGTTGAAAATTCCCACAATGTCTCCTTACTTCTCATAAGTGAAAGAGGATCTTCTGGTATTTCAAATGAAGAACGTATTATGAGTGGAGTGTGTAAAATCCTCTTAGCGAACCTTTGCATGTTTTTACATACCAAATAATGGTTAATGTCATCAAATGTGGTTCTTAATACTTCATATTGTATGGATGTATTTCAGTGTTCAGAGTATTAACATTAAGACCAGTTTGTACAGCTGATTTGCTCTGGAAATTGCTTTGCATACTGTCAACAGTTTTCAGTTTTGGTTATGCTTGTAATTCCCAGTCAACTACTTTTAAGAATGCATTGTTTTCAAAGCAAACACTAGAAATCATAAATCAATATCAAACTGTTCTAATTTTTCCAATGAAATGTTATTTTTCCCCTCATGTATGCTGTTCCGAAACAGGAGCAACAGAACAAAACAGGAGCAAGGGCTCTGGACTCCTTCTGGCCAAGCAAGGCCAAGGGTCTCACAGGCGCGTTCCTTTCTTCTGAATCCATGGTTTATTATGATGTCCAAATGAAGTAGTGAAAGTGTATGACTCTTTTAGGTAGAGGATGTCTCTTCAGAGCATGTTCTCCTTGCCCCTGTGGTTCTGGGTGTGTGGAATGCTACTTTTTCAATCTCCTCAAGGCAAACGTTTATCCCATCGCCAATCTTGGAGGAAACTCGAACTTCATTAGGCAGTGTCAAGCAAATAAAAGTTGACCCCCCTCCCCATCACCTCTTAAAATCAATACTTTGAAAGCTGTAGGTACAATCAGGTTTTGCTTCAGCAGAAGGGAAGTTTTTAATGTTCGATGTTTTGTTATGTTTTTTATATTCTGTTGGATACTGTCCAGCATGGCTGGGGCAACCCAAGTCAGATGGGGGGGGCAGATATAAGTAACAAATTGTTGTTAGCTATTGCCTTTCTTTCTCCAAACATTTATTAGGCATTACAGATACAGACCATCTTAAAACATCCATATACAGAAATTTTCATCAGAGTGTCTTCCCGCTGCCATTCACCACTCCAGGAGATACTATTAACAGAAACTCAGCCACCCTTGCAGTTACCTCTGGGTTAATTTCAGACAGGTATAATCTGATATTTTCATTGTGCCATGATGTTAAACTACTCAAAAAGAAGGATAACACACGTTTATGTAGCTGGTTGGACTGTAGAAAAGAATTTGTTCTACAGTGTCTGGCACATTCAAATAACAACATGCCTACCATTTCTAGGGATGTTTAAATATTTGCCCTTAACAAAAGCTGAGGGGAAAGCGTTCAGTTGGACTAACATAAATGCCCTGCATTGGGCTGGAATTGTTAACTTTGAGCTCTAAGTGATCCTGTTACTGGTTGTATTTAAACCATAGAACCTGGGGGAGCAGATTTTATTTACAGCAGACTCAATGTTTTGTTTTTCAGTATCCCTTAATTTGGATATTGCGATAAATATATTGCTCACTAGAATTATACAATAATTCCAAGTCAATACTAATAGATCTAATTTTGCTGTGTATGAGTTGGAGCCATCTGGATTTATAGGAGTCCTTAAGTAAATCAGAAAGCAGACTTGAAGGTTGGGAACGAAAATGGCAACACAGCTAGTATTTTATAGTGCTTGTCCACACCCAGTATTACATAATGTGTATACCTAATTCTGCACATATCGTCTCATACTTGATTGAATTTGGGAGCCCGAAGTTGTGTCTCAAGAAACTTGAGTATATCGTATTTAAATCACTATTATATGCTTGTATCCATATTGGGATCCCAAAAAGTAGCAGGGATGACACTTTAGCTTGAAAAATCTGAATGGCAGCTGGTATGAATTGGTTACCTTTCTGAAAATAAAAGTGAGCTACTGCTGAGGAGGTACACTTTGCCTGTTTTATAGTGCTTGTGCAATGGTTTAACCAACCTGAGTTACTCTGGAATAAAATTCCGAGATATCTATGCATCGTTACTTTCTGGATATATTGTCCTCCATTTTTCTAGTTTCTGGGAATTAGAGAAGACCAGAATTTTTGTCTTCTCATAATTTGTTTGCTAATTTCGCAGTAAGAAACCAAGGGGAGTAAAAGACGGTTCAAACCTATCCTTGTCAGTGATAATAAGGTGTATTGATAATGATAATAATAGCCGCAGCTATGTTCACCAGAACAAAACCTGTAAACACTTTAATGCTGGTACAGCACTTAGAACACTATGCATGCATTTAACAGTAAGGTAGTCTCTGATTATATGCTTACAATATAATCAACAGGACACAAAGCAAAGCAAAAAGGAGGGAGGGAAGAGGAAGCCAAGCATTGGAGCAGCTGCTGTTCCACTGGCTGATGGATGAGACTAGGCTGATCTCTCCGTTGCTGCAATAGCTTTCTTGGGAAGGAGGGTGTGCAGCCTCCTAATGGTCCAGGGCACTTGGCTAGGAGACCAGTATGTGCCTCCTTTCCTTCAGTTCTGCAGTCCCAGGTAACTAACAGTTGGAGCAAAGTGCTCTTTCATGCACAGAAAGGGGGAAGCAAGCTCACTACATCTGCTGCTTCTCTGGGGAATAGGTGGGGCAAGTGTGGTCTCCCTCCTCCTTCCCATTATGATCTTGTTTGGAACAGTCTTCTAGTGGCCTTGATTCCCTGTCTGGGTGGTGGCAGAGCATCCCTCCCTTAATCTCTGCAGCACTAACTTATGGTTAGAACAGAGTGCCTTATCAACTGGTCATTTCTGAAACTTCATCTAACTCCTATTTTTGGGTAGATATAAAACAGAAAAGTCACCCCCCCCAAAGGAAAATGTGTTAAGATGCTTACAAAGTTCATGGATTTTCATCTCTGCAACATATAAAAATTAAACTTTCCCCAGCCAACTTGGAAGCTCTTGGTGAAAGAGCTGCTCTTATAAGAAATTAAGAAAATATACAAGGTCCATTTTGTGCCTTTTGCCAGACACTTTCACAACTATGCTGATGGTCCTTGGGAAAGATACATTTTAGAAGCAAGGAGGTTGGTAAGTACATTCTGGCTGGCTTGCAAGGTTGGGCAATGCCAGTGCCCCTGTATCCTCTTACCTCTAGTTTGCATTCCTCATCACACAACCCTGCCGTGAAGATTAATGGGGTTATTAAATGAATAAAGGAAACTAGCAACTAAGGATTTTATGTTGCACACCTAATGTGTGTTTGTCTGAGTGCCCTTACTAAATGTATGTTTATAGACTGCTAAGACAACCTGGGGTATATAAATACTGTTATAATATAGCTAGCTAATTGTAAAAACACTGTGTAGTTTAATTTGTTTCTGTGTGCACAATATCATGAAATATATCCTCCCACTATGAACTATAATCCATAGCAGAAGCCTCTGTGATCTAATATTATGAAAGTTTTTTTTATTAAAAAAGCCTTTCCTCTTACTACAGTCATTAGTGTTGTGTGTTTTACTATTTCCTAGCAATATAGATCTTCTAGACCTTTCCCACTTGCCTCCTATCCAAGGAGTCATGTTCATCCATTTCTTTGTCCAGCTGGACAATTCACATGTTACAGGGCTGAAAGCAGTTCCTCATTCAGTTGAAAAAGCAAGATCTGAGACTGGGCTGGCCAGCAACACAGACTGTTGATTACAGAATCTAGGGTTATTGAAGCACTTTAAAGCTGCTTTATAGTTTCAGTGAAGCACATAGTTGCTTGGTTCATTAGCTCACTGCAGGTAGTCATCTTGCTTTTGAATCTAAATTTTTATTTAATCAACGTCATAAGGACTTTGACTTGCTCTCAGCTTCGCTGTTTAAGTAAAATGTCTGCAAAAATTAGTTGTCCGTATGTTGAGTGTTGAACCAGGCAGTAAATCTGAAGAGGGCAGTTGGATATTCTAGCGCCCACAAAATTTATTTGAGCTCATTGTCCTCAGCATTTCACTAAAATTTACCCAGTTTCCATAAAAATAAAAACAATAATTTCCCCAAACCTTGTTCAGTTTAATAAAAACTAATTTCTCCTGAGGCTGGCATGAGCTGAAAGTAGAAGAAGCATCATAACCTCTTTTTCACATCTGAAGCCTATGTAGAACAGCTATGTATAACAAATATAAGGTGACGGTAAGGGGCAACCAAAATGGTCAAGGGGCTGGAGACACTGCCCTGTGAGGAGAGGCTGCAGCATTTGGGTCTTTTAAGTTTAGAAATTGTGGACATCCAGTGAAGTAGAATGTTGAAAGATTTGGGGCAGATGAAACAAAATACTTACTTGTACAGTTAAACTATGGAATTCGCTTCCACAGAAGCCAATGGTGGCCAACAGCTTGGATGGCTTAAAAAGAGGATCAGACAAATTTGTGGAGGATGGGTCTATCAATCACTGCTAGCCACCATGGAGGCTAGATGACCTTTCCAGCTCTGAGTCTATAAGTCCAATCTTGGCCATTAAATTTGATGGTATTATTATTATTGTTATTATTATTATTATTATTATTATTATATGTGTATACTACCTTTCATCCGAAGATCCCATGGTGGTTCACAACAGCAAGTGTGAATACACCTGGTACCGAGGTACACCTGGAAGTTGCTCAAGGCCCACTGATGATTCTCAGCTCACAGTCTGATAAACAGGGTGCAACTGTGAATGGAGGCAATATTTACCAATTCCCTTTGCAGCTTCCCTTGAACTTCTGGCGTACCAACCCCCAACTCCCCACTGGAGATAATTTAGAGGACCCTGCAGGGAGAAGGGAGAGCTGAAACCCAAGGGTGCCTTGTTCCATAACTGGAAATCTGAATCCAATCTGTTGTATGTTGAATGACTTTGATATATATATATAAGTCTTGGTAACAGAAGGTAAACAATCCTACTGAGCATGTCAAGCACTTAGGCAAGCTTCTCTGGAATAGTAGTTGTTTTCACATAGTATAGGAATAAAAGCTGTTATTTATTTTTGGAGAGCCAAATAAGTGTAAACAAAAATAAGCCGTGGAAAACCAAAATGATTTAATATGCTTTTAATAATACCATTTTTAAAAAGAGAATTGTTAAATAAAACTTTGAAAGACAGATATCTTTATCAGAAAGTGAAAGTCATACCATTTTTAAAAAGAGAATTGTTAAATAAAACTTTGAAAGACAGATATCTTTATCAGAAAGTGAAAGTCTTCCTGATTCTTCCGTGAATATTTCTTCCCTCCTTCCTAATTTCTCCTAAGCAAATACACTCAGGATACTCCACCCTGGTATTTTGTGTATATAAAGAGTAGCCTCCAAAAAGAGATTGGCAGCTTTAATTTGTTTTATATGTGCAATCACAGTCCATGTTATATTCAAAATGCTTGTCCAATCAAGGATTCAATATAGAAAAGAGGCAGTAACAAGTATGCTGTACACTATAATAAAGAAATCTGTTGATTGAAAACAGTTCGTATATTTTGGAAATGATAGGGAATGTAATTGGTTAGAAAGAAAAGGATAGGGCTTCATAAATAATAGGAAATAGAGCATATTTTTCCACTGATGATGCTAACTCAATTTAGCAATTCTGGTATTGAATTTTCATGTGCAGTGAAATAGGCCTGGTAGATCCTCCAATACCACTCTAAATTCCATAGCTAATGGAATGACCTCTTCATATTGATGGTAGACAACTTCAATATGTCAAATTTCTGCCATAATGACACACATTTTTCCAACCCTGTAAGATCCTTTGATGATTACTGCCAAAGACTTCTATGTCCTTGCACACGAGGCCTTGAAGCATGGATTTGTGTATGCAATTTTAATACGGGCCTAAGGGAGAGAGAGCTTTGTACTGCAGCCCAACTCACATACATTTTATGCAGTGCAATCATGTATTTTTATACCTAATTGTAATTAAAGTATTAAGCCTTAAAGACTTGCTAATCTTTACATTGAACTTCACTAGCAGGCTTAAGGAATAGTAAATTATTGAATGGACCTTTCAGCTTGTAACAATTTCCAGAGCATGAGTGTCTACAGAAATAATTGGAAGGTCTTTAACTTGTAACTACAGGTTGTTGACTTGACTGCAGTCTTTATACAACTGAACCCCGCTCACCGTTACATGGTTCTAGAAAGGAGCAATGACAAACAATGGTGAACTGTGCCTGTTGGTGATTTACTGTATTGTATGGGATTATACGCTTCACAACTGACTTCTAACATACAGCTTTAATTTGTCCATTGAGCAACAATACAGTTGAACTTTGAACCAAATTTAATAAGCCTTAAGGCTGAATTTCACATGTGTTACACGCAATCTGCTGTGGCTGGTATAAAAGTGAGACATAGGTTCTGAAAACAGACTTTTTGTTAATGCTTATCTGTCCATACAGTGAAGGGGGAAAGTATTTGATCCCCTGCTAAATTTGCCCATTTGCCCTCTGACGAAGAAATAACCAGTCCATAATTTTAATGGTAGGTTTATTGTTGCTATGAGAGACAGAATAACAACAGGAAAAATCCCAGAAGACAAATGAGTGAAATAAGTATTTGATCCCTTTGCAAAGGATGACTTAATACTTGGTAGCAAAACCCTTGTTGGCAATTACAGAGGTCTAGTGGTCAGGGATAATGGCAGTTGTCCAAAAGCAGCTGCAGCCAATCGGAAGCCACATCGGATGTTCGGGTTCCAAAGAACGTTCGCTTCTGGGTTTGCGGTGCTTGGGAGCCAAAATGTTCGACTCGCAAGGTGTTCAGCTTCTGAGGTACACTAGAAAATGACTTAGGGGGTGCCTGGGAAGAGGGGCTAGAGAAAGCAAGAGGCACACGATCACTGTGGTTCTGGGTATGGGGTGGGAGGTGGGGTAGGCGGGTTAAGAGACACACAACACAGGCAGTTGGTGACTGTCATGTGCCAGGAGGCTCCCACCTTGGGATATGTGGTTGCCTTATCAGCCAGCCCTCGGGTCAGTGGATGCTGTTGCTGATTGCCAGGTCAGCTTGGAGTGAGTTTTCCCTCCTTCATGACTTGATTATGGATGAGGAGAATGATCTTGTCTATATCACTGAGACCTGGGTGGGTGAGCAGGGGGAGTTTTTCCTCACACAGTTGTGCCTACCTGGGTACTTGGTGCAGCATTAGGGCAGATGGGGAGAGGGAGTTGCTGTGGTTCAATCCAGTGCGCCTCCAGGGCTGGGATACGTTTTCCAACAAATATTTTTATTTTAAGAAAATGAAATATTTAACTCCAAAACATACAAAACTTTATCCCTATCTAGATATTTTAGTCATAATCTTCAAGTTACTCTATCTCAACAAACAATTTCATCATATTTTGTATCACCATTGAGATTTTAACTAACTTTTAACAGTTGCAGTTTTATCATTTTAACATATTAACATATGCAAAAGAGATGAGTAAGAAAAGCAAGAAATTTCTTTTTAAAACAACAATGTGGGTAAAATTGTTGTTGGATCACTGTTATGTGATTGTATTCATTGCTGCAAGATACTGCCACACTGCACCCATGCAAAGTTTGGAGAATGAAGACGTGAACTTAGAAATATGTGTTCTCTGAAAATCAGGGAGTGAATAGTTGTGAAAGAACACTGGGTGTCACTTGAATTTACAAAATTCAGCATTTGGTCACCATTTGGATATTGAGGATAAATGGTAGACAAATGATTTGTTTTATTTAAAATTAACTTGGTGCATACAGAATGTTATCAAGAAAGCATATTTGGATGAGAGAACGTGAGTGCAGTGCATGCTCGGGTTGCAAACGTGATCCATGCGAGATGCACGTTCGCATCCCGCAGCGTTCGCAACTCACAGTGGCGCGTCTGTGCATGCGCGGGTTGTGATTTGGCGCTTCTGCACATGCGCAACCGCCAAAATCCGGAAGTAACCCGTTCTGATACTTCCGGGTTTCGGTGGGTCCATAACCCAAAAAAACGCAACCTGAAGCGTCTGTAACCCGAGGTATGACTGTAACTGGGTCAAAGTCAAGGGGGAGGGAAATGCAAATAATAAAGCAGAGTATAAGTTTCTGTCCAGCAGTCAGTAATTTTCCTTAAAAATTAAAAACTTGAGGTTTAATGTAGAATACTGCCTTCGATTTGAACCTTTTTAATTGTTACTCCAAATACAAAATATTCCCATATTTCATCTCCGGAGCGTAACATAAATGGTATACCTTAAATATCCTTTCCATACTACCTTTATTCTGCTGTAAAGCTAGAAATCCTTTGTCAATTCCTCTTGGTGTTAAGTTTCCATTCTTAAATGGACAACAAGTTAACAACATGAAATGGATGTTGACAGTTGTTGAAAATGAAGTAATGCTTGATGTAGCCTTGCGTTTTCCTCTGAACTTTGACCGTACAATAGAAAAACTTAAAAGAAGGGGAGGAGTACTGTCAAGTACAGAATTACAGAGAAAAAAATTAATCTAAATAGTAAGGAAGAAGTCTATGTTCTCTTGCATGATATTTAGCAGCAACGGTAAGGAGAGGGATGTTTCTTTCTTTGTGTAATGTGCAGTAGTTACAATAAACACAAGATTTCCAAATCTCAGAGGACTCTCTTGACAGTTGCTTGATAACAGCTTTTTTCACTCCTTAGTTTTGACAGTTTGCGTGTGTTGCCATATCTAGTGTAAACTAAAACATCACTGTCATTCTGTTTTTCTTTTGTATGTGTCTTTCTTTTCTTTATTTTATTTTTTCATCTTTAAAATAATGAAAAAAGATAGGCTTTTCATCTGTAGACTATAGTGAGGCAAGTTTTATAGGGAGATTAGCATGTGTTTATAAGTTTTGAAAGATAGAAGATGGCTGCAGATTGCTTTAGCTTTTTATCATAGGATTCCAATGAAGCATGGATATTAAATTATAGATTTAACCTTTCTATGTATAGCAATTCCTGTAATAATGGCATGCCAACATATTAGAAAAAATGGGGCATATTCAAATTCCTCTGTAGCTATATCATATATTATTTCTTTTTAACAAATAACCCACAAAAACTCATCATACATCTACCATCCCAATGGACGTGTACCTTTGTTTTCATTTCAAATAAAAATAGTTTAGAAAAGTTTTGATACGGAAATTTTAACTTGTGAAGATTATTAATAGGGAATTGGGTAACCTGGAATGGGGGTTACTATATTATATACCTGTCCTATATCGACTGAAACTGTTACCTGGGTAACTAACACTCGGGTATTTTCAGGACCTTCCTAAGTATCTGCAAAGCCCCCATATTTTGTCTTTGCTGTCCTTTATTAGATTCAATAATCAAAATGGTTTAAAATGTGCCCTTACCACAGTGCCAGGAACTTCTTTATGGATGCTTTAGCTAAGATTCCTGCATTTCAGCAGGTTGAACTAGATGACCCTTGGGGTCCCCCCCAACTCTACAATTCTGTGATGCTTTAGAGTATCATTATGGCTTAGGAACCATGTTTTAAAATCAGCTGGTTTCTATGCATTTGTTTCCAGAGACAGTGGTCTGTTCCAGGGATGCGCTCCTTTGCGAAGCACTCACCCAACTGAAACAGCTTTCCTGATCATTTCAGTTTTGATCTCCTTCTGTTGAAATGGATCAAGACCTTTCCCCACATTCAGACATTTGTATGTACATCTGAGCACTAATAAGTCTTTGGACCGAAGTCTCTCGTCTTTCGTCACCATGTTTGGCAACTTCTGTTGCCTAATAAATAGAAGTTTTTGCAATTTCTGTGCTACAAAGATGTGCTCTCATGCTACTCCCATTCATTTCAATGGCACTTTTAGAGGAGGAGTCCTCTTTTGTCTTAATATTGACGAAGATCAGTAATCCAAGGACTGACTCTTTGATTTGCATGTGTATAGTACCTAGACATTACAATGGAGAAATAATAAACAATATCCCTAGTTTCAGCACAATTGTCTTAACTCCAGGATTTTCTAGAGTTGTCACCAAGTTTGTTCTATCATCAGACCAAATTTTGCTTGAGCACAGCAAAGCACCCAGTGTCGTCATCTGGCATGTTGCAGACAAATTCCAATTACTTTTCTGCTTCAAGCTATTGTTAAACACTAAGAGCTAGCTGACAGTAAAATTATAAATACAGGTGTTGTCACACTACACTATAATCAGAATTTTAATTTGAATTTTCATTTGTAAAGCCTTTTTTTACATGAAAATAGGAATAGAATTAGTTTTATTGACAGTGAAAAGACATTTTGAAAGCTTCCTAAATCATTACCTGTATTTAGAAGCGGGGGGAAATTGTATATGTCCATGTAAAGAGAACAGTTTTATTATCACATATTTACTCATTATTTTTGGTGGTAAATAAAACTAGGGAGATGTGTTTGACAAATGATTGACGTTACTCAGTAGGTTTTCACTTCATTAGAACAATAGACAGCCACAAATATATATTTACTTTTGTTTAGTTCTGCCACTACTAATATAAGCCTGCGATAAAATCTTTAGTCAAATTAAGTAGAGCCTGTTGAGAGTCCACATGTAGTGCTAAACTTTCTATTTGGTAATTTTCTCCTCTTAGCTAAATTCATCCTCCTTTTTGCTTTCTCGCCCCCCCCCCCACCCAATAGTTGGAGTGGTTCCCCTTCTCAATACACCCTTTTTTTCCCTCAAGGCATTTAGTGTCGTGTCTGCCAGATTTCAGTGATGAACAGCGAATTGCTTTTAAAGTGGGCATTATGCCAGTTCAGCAGCACAATGGAAAACCAATCTTCCACCATTCTACTTTTGATGCTGTTATTGTAGCATTTTAGATAACTGCTGCCACAAAAAAAGATGTGCTCAATTGCTACCAGTTAGTCAAGTTAAATCCAGAGTAGCATTAAAATTACTCTGAAAACTGTTTGTCAGAGGTCATGTGTTGTCTGTAGCTACAGCACATAGGATAGATGTTCTCTTCTGTGGAATGCTTTTTATTTATATATTTTTTTTCTTTCTTTTTCTTTATTATTACAGTGACTGACCAGCTCTCTAAATAGCCCTTCACTAGCTGTTTACTTATTGTCTCCACCTTGGTGTTGAAAAAATGTGTCAAACAAATGTTGAAAAGTTTCTTTAAAGTGCTGGAAATAGCAGGAGAGTAAGTTGTTCAGGGTGCTAGAGCTTGTGCAGTGTGAAAGCAAAAGAGAGAGAGAGCATGCATGTAAGAGCATAATTCTCTGGTTTCTGTAACAAGATTACTGTTTTCTTCTCTTTATCTTCACTCTTCAACGACTGGGTTCACTTTTCTGGTTTTTTTATAATAGCGCAAATGGAATTTATCCGCTTTTTTTGCTCTCTTACCCTTCGACGCCACCTCTGTTTTTCCTTCTGCCGGCATTGCTTGTGAATGGAAAAGGGACCCTTTGGTTTACTGCTTGTAAGGCAAATACTAGCTGTATATGGCAGCTGTTTATACTGGCTTTCTTTTAAACCTTTTGCAAAATAATAATAGAAGGATCAGGTATGTCAATGTTTTCCTTGCATATGTGTATATAGGGAGCTCGTATAGGGAGCTCGCTGTGCTTGGTTTAATGAATTCTATTATGCCACCAAGCACTTCACAATTAACTCATCTGATGGTTTTCTTTTGGCATTTATTTGGCTATGTGTAGCATCCCAAGCAAGGGAATGGATTCAGGGTTCTCTCTTTTCATAGGTTAGTTTTTATGGATTTCTTTCAAATATGCCTACAGTGGTACCTCGGGTTACATACGCTTCAGGTTACAAATACTTCAGGTTACAGACTCTGCTAACCCAGAAATAGTGCTTCAGGTTAAGAACTTTGCTTCAGGATAAGAACAGAAATAGCGCTCCGGCAGCGCGGCAGCAGCAGGAGGCCCCATTAGCTAAAGTGGTCTTCAGGTTAAGAACAGTTTCAGGTTAAGAACGGACCTCCGGAACGAATTAAGTATTTAACCTGAAGTACCACTGTATTCTGTGGATCGGCCTTAGGTATTACTCCTGTACAGGTTATATGTTACTCAATCCTATGGGAGGCAGACTGAACTGTAAACCCTCCTAGATGTAGATATATAGATATTCTTTAGCTAGCAGCCTGTTTCTACAGTGGCACCACCAATACTTCCCCAGTGCAAAAGATGGAATAAGAAAGATGTCCGCTAATTGCTTTGGGGCGTTTCTCTTCCTTTGAACTGAACGGCCTGATCTTGCTGCAGAAAACGGTGCTTTCAGTGTTCCAGTGCTGCCATTTTCTCTGTATCTTATTGTGCTCTATTGACTACTTCATGCCAGGGCACAGGCCAGATTAGTAGTGCATTGCATTGTGGTCTCTGTATCTGGCTGAGTTGTATTAGAAATCACCAATTCTTTCTTACATTTGACTTAATCAAGCTGCAAACCATGCAAGTACAGTGGTACCTTGGTTTACAACCATAATCCGTTTGTAAACCAAAACAGGTTGTAACTCAAGGCGTGCTTTCGCCAGTGGGGCCTCCCCCCCCAAAAAATGTTCATAATCCAAAAAAAAATGGGTTGTAATCCAAAAAAAGGTTGCAAACCGGGACACGCAATTCTGGGTTTGACATGTTTGTAATCCAAAACGTATGCAAACCAAGACATATGCAAAACAAGGTACTACTGTACAAGAGTGTGGACAATGATCCTTGCCAAACAAACAGCACCAATCATGGAGCAAGTAAAATAGGAGCTGAGGAACCTACTCTTGAACATTATACAGTGGTACCTCGGGTTAAGTACTTAATTTGTTCCGGAGGTCCGTACTTAACGTGAAACTGTTCTTAACCTGAAGCACCACTTTAGCTAATGGGGCCTCTTGCTGCCACCGCGCCACTGGAGCACGATTTCTGTTCTCATCCTGAAGCAAAGTTCTTAACCTGAAGCACTATTTCTGGGTTAGTGGAGTCTGTAACCTGAAGCATATGTAACTTGAGGTACCACTGTAATGTATGTGTGGCTTAATCCCTATTCCAGGCACACACTTCTCTTGTGGCTGCTCTTAGATATGTTGCCATATGATCAGATTTTGATGTGGATGTTGAAATGAAGGACTGCTTTGAAAGCAAGCAGAAGATTCATACCCACTGAATGCAGCAAGTGGAAAGAGAGTGGAGTCTGAAGGTTGTCTGCTTTCCTCCCAACCCCATCAGAATCTCCATTATAAAATGTGGTCAGAAGGATCAAGATCAGAACATTTTGTAAATGAAGAAGGCACAAGACACACACACACACACACACATGCACACACACACAGAGTATATTAGATAAAATATTATTTAATGTGATTAAGTCTCGATCTCTAAAACCCAGTTACGATTTCAGCGTATAAGACAACTTTTTAACCCCGGAAGGCTTTGAAGGCCTCTGTGACATGTCCTTCCTTTGCTAGGCAATTATCCTGAATAGATGGGATTAAAATTCATGGTAGAGGAACAAGAAATTGGCACCCATCTTTAGAAAGATACCACTGCCAATTGGTATGTCTCACCAGTGCTAGCCTTTGGGTAATTGCTGTTCAGGTCAATATTATGAAGGAAAGGAGTTCTTTGGCTTTCGGTTATTCTTCCACCTTGATCTTAAATAGGATTCTGTCCAGATTTGGTCATTATAATTGCTCAAAACAGGCTATGCAGACCCCCAAACTATAGTTTCCCAAACTATAGGGCATGGGCCATTCCTCAAGTTGGAGACTTCTCATCCCTCCCTGAATTTATTTAATCTTCATTGTGGCTTTCTATCCAAACTCTTACATATTGAAATTGACTACAAGACATCTGATCTGAGTGGGTTTGAAAACCTAACCAATTCAAGTAATGCCATCTCAAAAGTATCCTGAGAATAGTCTACCAATATGATACAATGTGAACAAGATTTTGTAGGCTTATGCAAGAAGCCAAAAATATGAGTCAAAGCAAGTGTGCTCTGTATACTGGATTTCTGGCAAGATGGTCTGTGGGGAGGGTACCATCAGTACAATGGAATTCTAATTGACTCGGTATCATAGAGAAATTTTGTCCTGACCATTATTAGAAGCGTATTGTTTTGTTATGACCCATATTGGGGTGCCAGATGAGATAATATGGTAAATGTGAGTTCATTGTGAGTTGTGATTTTATGATTGTCTCTCATGCTACTCTAGCTTACCCATCCAGAACAATAACTAGAAAGAGCATAATGGGAACTACATTAATTTCTGTAAAGATAATGGTGCCGGAATGTTTAGTGTCTGTCTATATAGCATTTGATTAATGTTGTCATTAGACAAGCGAAAAGCTTGAAAGCAAGGAGCATCATTGTGTGCTAGGAAAATAGTTTCTTTCACACCAGGTTATCAAAACAAACTATATTGCAGGTTTCTTTTCTTTATTTTGCCTTTTGCTGGTTTTCCTTTGTCCTTAGACATGAATTTTTTTGCTTCCTTGCCCATTTGTGTCTTATCTTTAAGTGCAGGAAGACCGTAAGGTGTTCCAGATGCTGTCCTCAGTCAGACTTTATCCAGCCTGTCTCCTTCTAAATTGAGTATAACCCATACTGGAGTGCATCTCACCTCATCTGAGAAGGACAGCTTCCCATATAAGTGCACAACTGACCCACTGTAGTTGATTAATAGAACAAATCCAAAGTCATAATATGTCAATAGCCAGCTTTATGTGGAACGCACACAAAAGGCATGACGAGATGAGCCTCAGACAGGTTGTTAAGGAGACCCAACAACAACAATATTTCAATGGAATGTTTGAATGGGGGATACAAGGGCAGTGTGGCTCCTAAAACAGATATAATTACTCTGATTGAATATGCAGCCAATCTCTGTTGCAGAAACCATATCACATGCACTCCCAGTGTTACCTATACCATGAGGCTATAAAATTCAGGCCTATAAAATAAAGAGATTTTTTTGGGTTTGTATCCACTCATAGATTGCTCTTCAAAATTACTTCCCTGCCCTTCCTTTCACAGAGTGCTCCAATGGAGCAAAGAACGTTTCGTGACCAGAGGATACAGTACATCATCTGCTACAATTTATCATATTTAAAGAATTTTGTCTTATAATTTATTTTAATGATATTGTAAGCTTCCTCAAAAATTAAAATTGAGGCTCAGGGTGTAAATATTTTAAATCAACAAATAAGATATAGAATCATAGAATCATAGAATCATAGAATCATAGAGTTGGAAGAGACCACAAGGGCCATCGAGTTCAACCCCCTGCCACACAGGAAACAAATTGTTAAATTGTGTTACAGTTCCTGCAAAGCTGACTTTCAGATCAAACAAATGAAACTAGAAGTTGTATAAGGCTGTGTTCTATTAAAAAAAATGTCAAGATATGACATATGAATGAATCAAAAATTTGAAGAGAATCTATTTTTTATTAAAATTCTGAAGTAAACAGACCTCACCACAATTTATACAGTTTGAATAATTGTATAAAATTGTATAAAATTGTATAAATCAGTTATTTACTCTCAACTACTTGATGAATGTGGTTAAAAAGTGATCTTACATAATGATAACAGTGAGAATGTATTCATAATTCAAGATATAATATATAATATAATAGTGATGATAAAATATGCAACTATTATTAAAATGCACAAACATGGTCAAGATCAACCCAAGATTAAATATTAGGGTTGAAAAAATAAAATGCAAAATAACCTGCGTTTAATAAGTTGTAAGTATTGCCCAAATAAAGAAAAGAGAAATAAAGTGCATATACTGGCAAAATAAATGAGTCTACAACGCTGGAGGCCAAGTAGAAATTTAAACAGCAGATCGCTATAAATATAAAATGGAATAATTATGAAAATCAGAAATTTGGTCCAAGAGGCATTAGACTATTAGATCACAGAGGTTTAAAAGGAGCATTCAGAGAAGACAGGGAAATTGCAGAGAAATGAAACAAACTCTTTGCATATGTCTTCACTGCAGAAGAGGTTAGAGAGATGAATACATGAACTGTTTTTAAGGTAATATATTGGACAAATCAGATCAACTAAAGGTGACAAAATAAGACTTTTTTTAAAAAAATAACTGACAAACGTAACATTAGCAAGTCACCAGGATTGGATGATGATCATTCGAGAGTTTGTAAAAAGAATTCAGAAGTGTGAACTGAAAGAACTATAATGAAATCCTTTCCTCTTTGATAAGTGGGTGTGTCACCCTAAATGGAGGAGAGGGGGGCTTCAGCTGATGGTTGAAGGCCTCCTACCACTATACAAAAGGTGCAAAAAAATCTCTTTCCTGGATTAATCGTTTCCAATTATTGTATGTCTGAAGTTGGGGGGGGGGGTTGGCCCAATGTGTATAACTTTACACATCCTAACATTGAACATTACTTGCTATTTTGTAACCTGTTTACCCCATTTAGAGATATACTGTTGGAACTCTTCATTGTGTAGGATTTCCCCATCCTAAATCATTTGATTTTATCTACAAACGTGGCTACTGCACTGCTCACCCCTTATGAAGGGATGAGCATCAGACAGGTTTGTTAAGGTGAAGACTTTGTATCCATCTTCGTTGCAGAATACAGGATACAAAGTGTTCAGTTGCGGTCTTTGCAAATGTCCCATACAGTGGTACCTCGAGTTACAGACGCTTCAGGTTACACACTCCGCTAACCCAGAAATAGTACCTTGGGTTAAGAACTTTTCTTCAGGATGAGAACAGAAATCATGCTCCGGCGGCACGGCAGCAGTGGGAGGCCACATTAGCTCAAGTGGACCTCAGGTTAAGAACAGTTTCAGGTTAAGAATGGACCTCCAGAACGAATTAAGTTCTTAACCAGAGGTACCACTGTACTTGCATTTTATAGCTTCCTTCGCTCAGCTTTAAACTATGGTTCTTTATCCTGTCTTGTTTGAAAGCCAGTGGCGTAGCGTGGGGGGTGCAGGGGGGGCCGGGCGCAACATCTGGGGGTTAGGGTTAGGGGGCGCAAATCCACGGGTTAGGGGGCTCAAATCCATGGGTTAGGGGGCACAAATTACTTGCCTTGCCCCGGGTGCTGACAACCCACGCTACGCCACTGTTGAAAGCTGTTAGCTACGGCTTGGGACGCTTGTGAAGCTATAATTAGCTGGCTTGTTTGCTTTCTTGCTTTTTTTTTTTGGCAAAGTTGTAGAGTTTTTGGGGTGGTTTGTTGTTGTTTTGGCCAAAATTGTTCCGCATTTCTTGCAATATTGCAAAAAAGAAAGAAAGAAATCTTTAGGCTACTCTTAAGGAAATTCAGCAAAATCTAGACTTCTGACATGGGTTGCCATACATCCAGATTCTCCCGGACATTTCAGCGATTTCCTCCCAGACACTGCTTGAGACTGCTGTATTCCGGCTATGTCTGGGAAATTCCAGGCATCTGGTGACCCTACTTGAAGCAGCAGTGTGTAGAGTAGTGAGGCTTGCTCTTACATCTGCTTACTATGTTATGGAGTGGGGTATTAAAATTGTTTTCACGTATGGATTCTCTGTCCGCATGGCTTCCTATAGGAAAAAATGTCATAAATGAAACAGTCTACAGTTTCAGAGGTCTGAGAAAATATGAGGCAAAGGGTGGGGTCTTGGTTTAAAATAAGAGGGCAGGTTTTAAAAATATATGCAGTTATAAAAATCATCATTTAGCCATGGACACCCTAATAGGAAAGCAGTCTGCTATATCATTTTTCTCAGATTTCTCCTGATACTTACAAAAGTATTCTTGTTAGCATTCCTTCCTTAATTAGTTCCCATATTGCCCTGAACCCCTGGCCTACCTGGCAGCAAGTCAGTATGTTGACTCCCCAGTCCAGGGTCAATCCATGTGTCCAAAGTCCCACAGAGATCCTGGCAGTTCCAAGCTGAGGTCCATCAACATGGGCAGTTGAACAGACACAGCACCTCTGCTCTGCTGCCCTTTTATACTTTGCATGCTAATTGTAGCATCTGGGTTGTGTGACCCTCACTTCTTCCAAGCCTTCTCCAGCTGAGGAATCACACCCCTCCTTCCAGAGTTAGCAAGCCCCACCTGGCCAGCTAGGGAGCTGGGCTATGGGCCCTTGCCTGCCTTGGCCTCCTGAAGCACCTTGCCCACTGGTCCCTATGCCTCAGAGCCAACCGTGTTCATGGAGACGGCTCTGGTGATGGGTCCTGCTGCCCTGGTTCCTGGCCCCCATCCCCTCATGATCCTCCATCACCCTACACCAACCTCTCCTTCCTGATCCCCTGCTTTCCCCAGTGTGTCCCAGTCCCACCTACACCCCTCACCAGGATCATCTTCTTCTGCATTGTTCTGCCAGTTCATGACACATATACAGAGATTTTATGAATGTTGGAAAACTGGTGATGTTTGACAGTCCCAACCAATTTTTCAATATACTCATGGATACACTGGTGAAACTTAAACATGTAAATAAGATTCCTTCATGTGTGAATCGCTTGTGAAGGAGGCATCATGTGGTTGCCATTAGTAGAATCACACTGCTGGCACTACCCCCAGATGTTCACACATTAGTGTGAAGTATCTACACCAAGCATTCCAATGTATAGACAGCTTCCATAAGATCAAAAATCATGCAAGACTGACAGGAATTACTGCCATTATATTGTCTCTCTGTGCAGTTTTGTACTTTCACTAGTACAAATCCAGAAAATGGGAACGGATACTGGTGAATGCTTTGACACTCGCAGCGTCCGTCTGGGATTAACTACAGGTATTCACTATACCCTCTCAGAGGCTTGTATTTATTCATATTCTTTGAAGGATGTGTACTCAATGATAGCAGTATAAAAGAAGTGATGATTGAATCACTACTGATCGCAGCAGTTGAATCTTGCTTATGGTAGGATATGGTGTAGGACTTGGGAATAATTCATACCATTGGTGGTTAATGTCTTGCATTGCAGCCTGCTTGCTATAAGAGAATCATATAGTGAAGTCTGTGGGCTTTTTCCTGTTCTCGGTGCATCATCTTGGCCTAAAACAGACCGTGAGACAAAAGTACCTGGCAACTTTCAGCTGCACCTAGCTCTCAGACTCCAGTACTGTGTCCACCTACTGTTATACAGTGCTGAATGAGCTAATCTTGCTAGGCGACACCATGATCTTGATGTGGAGAATTAGAAACAGTGCAGCTCATGCTGTCTCAATTTATTCATTTCATTTCTATACAATGGTACCTCGGGTTACAGACGCTTCAGGTTACAGATGCTTCAGGTTACAGACTCCGCTAACCCAGAAATAGTACTTCGGGTTAAGAACTTTGCTTCAGGATGAGAACAGAAATCCTGCGGCGGCAGCGGGAGGCCCCATTAGCTAAAGTGGTATCTCAGGTTAAGAACAATTTCAGGTTAAGAATGGACCTCTGGAATGAATTAAGTTCTTAACCAGAGGTACCACTGTACCAGCTTTCTGGTAAAGCACTGAAAGCAATTTTCATTTCAACATACGAAAAAAATGTATGTACTTTTGTCTTGGGCCGTTGATCGTCTCAGAAGGTGATGACATGAACTCCATGGTCTGGGCTTCTCATCTGCTTTATTCAGGGCACGGGGGTCAGTTACCAAAATACACCATTTTCATTTTCTTCTTCCCCAATATTCTCCTTAACCCCCAATATGAAATTAATTTTATGGGAATTGTAATCACTGTTTTGTTTACAGTGCTTCTGAAAATGAGTAGTGTTCATAAAGTGAAACACCAAGAATGGTTTAGTGGTTATAGTGTTGAATTAGGATTAGGGACACCCAAGTTCAGATCCTCAGTCAGATATGAAGCTCACTGTGTAACCTTGGGCTTGCCACTCACACAGCCTAATCTGTTTCAAGGAGTTGTAGGGTGGAGTAAATATGTGTGATCTAAGGCAGTGTTTCCCAACCGGTGTTCCGCGGCACACGAGTGTGCCGTGAGACGTTGCCTCGTGTGCCGCGAGATGCCTGGAGGGAGGCGGGCGAGTCGGGCGGCGAGAGGCGGGGCGGCGGCGGCGAGGAGAGGCCGCGCCTCCTGCTGCTGCCTGGCGCTCCTCCTCGCAGCCGGCAGCGCTGCCTGGGCGCCTCCGCGCGACTCTGCCTCGCTGGGTTTGGTCTCCCAGCAGAGACGGGTCACACGCGCCCCTCCCTCCCTCCCTCAGCCTGCGCGGAGGGAGAGCCGGAGAGAGGCATCGCTCCTGCGCTCCGAGGCGGATTGAGCGCAGCTGAGAGGAGCTGCCGAGGGAAAAAACTTTCACTTTTGTGCGTCCCTCCCGGCGTGACACTGCGCGCTGACGTCACGGGGCAGGGCTTTAATGGTGGTGTGCCGCGAGATTTTTTTTCAGTAAACAGGTGTGCCGTTGCCCAAAAACGTTTGGGAAACACTGATCTAAGGGACTAGACATGAAAATAAAGGCAAATGGAAAGTAAAGATAATGAAGGAGGTAAGTTTTGAAATGTGAGTGAAGAAGTTGGTTAATAGGATGGAGCCAGGCAGAAACTAGAAGATAAGATTCCATTGGTAGGGGGCAGCCAGGAAATAGAAATAGTGTGGGGGTTTTTGAGATTATGGAGACTACTAGAGGAGCAAACAAGAATGTGGGGGAGGGGGAGAGAAATAGATAGTAACAACATGGGAATTTAACATATTAGAAAGAGATATGAGATTTTTTTTAATGACATGAAAGAAAATGCCAGTATAAAAACATGCAAAGAAAAGTAGCTTGTGCATAACCTAAGTAGAATCAATTGTGAGCTAAAGAATTCAAGGTAAAGAGATTTCCAAAAAGAAACAGGAAGACAGAGTCAAACACAGGAAGACAGAGAATCAAACACTTGAGCAGCAGGACCAGAAGAGGAGCAAAGCAGCTGTGAACTCGGCTCAGAGAGCCTGTACATTCCTGCTAAACCATGGTTTAAATTTACTCATGAGGAATATTGCTTCAGTTTGTCAACAGTTTTCCAGAGATACTGAACTTGTCTTCTGAAGGTGAGCATCTGGTGTGCCTTGAGACAAATCTAGACCCTGGAAAGTGCTGTGTGGCCCTTTTCAGTTCCCAAACCCAGAGAGATGGTAGACATGTGGAAGAATGGCCTCTGTAGTAATGGAATTCGAAGCAGACCATTGGAGAGAAGAGAATGTGACGTTGACCCTTCACTTCTTCCTCCATTGTCACTACAGCACAACAAGTTGTTGAGTTGCCTCAAACAGAACATTAATTTGTGTCAGCTGCTTTGCATTGCTTTGCTAAACACTAAGTGCAAAAAAAGGGATGTTTTCTAATCCAGAAATTAGCTTTCAGTTTCTCTTTAAGCCATAGGTTAGAACCTGTGGTCCTCCAGGTGTTGATTGGCTAGCATGGCCAATGGGAACTGTTAGGGATGTTGGGAACTGTAGGACAACAGCATCTGGAGGGTCATAGGCTCCCCATCCCTGGTTTAAGCTAAACAAACTCATCCTTCATTCTACATAACTTCTGGTCTCCTGGACGTATGTGGTTGGACTGCAGCTACAGCAACTGATTTTAATGAGTGAAGTAAACTGCGTCAAAGGTCTTCATTTTCTGCATCAGCAAAGGTTGAAGCCCACTTGACCCACCATGGGCATTTTTCGTTCCTATAGATACTTCAGTGTCTAAGGGTTAAGCGTTTCTGCAAGGATGATTTGTACCTGGCTGACAATATTCAAGTACAAAATAGACATCTGTCTGATTAGTGTGTCAGATAAGAAAGTTTCACATATATAGATTAACTGTTTTTACATTTAAGATGCACATAAGCTGGGAGTGGGAAAGAATTTAGCTTTTTGTTGCACGTAATTTGAACAAGAAAGCAACATTTGTACATGTGTGTGCTCTTCGTATCGCATGAAATGAGCATGCTTTTCAGTTTTGCTTTTAATTTTATTTATAAAAATACTTATTATCCTATACACTCCAGTCACATATTCAAAGTGGTCTTGAGGAGGAACAATCTAAAACACAAAAAGGTAAACAATACTAAAACAGCAGTGCAAATCCAAATCAGAGAATAAGCAAAATAGACACTAATAAAACGTGCCTATACACAAAAGTGTTTTTAACCTGTGCCCAGTGAAGTATCTAATCAGGTCAAATGAGGCAAAAACAGTCTCCACAATGTGGCTCTAGTGAGAAGAGCTTGTCATGTGTACACCACATTGGAGGGAGAGCAGGTAGATGAAGCAGAGCCTTCCTTAACTATTGCAGGCAGGCTCATGTGGGAGCCAGCAGTCCTTCAGATATTCAGCTTTCAGACCATTTAGGGCTTTAAAGGTCAAAACCAGCAAGTTCAATTCATCCCGGTTTCAAACTGAGAACAATGAATAGGTGCAACGTTGATATTTTATGACTGAATAAACGAGCAGCTGCATTTGTAGCAACTGAAATTTTACATAAACATGGACACCCAAGCATAGCAAAGGAAAAAGTTTGTGAAAAGGCCAGCTATATGAATAAAAATAATAATGAAAGGAAGTGGAAAGAAGAATGGTTAGAACCTCTGGTTTTGGCTGTGCATTGGCAAATGCAGTCCTGAATGTGAGACCAGAGATAATTCCAGACATTGCCTGGTAATTTGAATTTGATTTAGTCTTGCCATGTGACTTTTCATTCATATATATATATATATATATATGCAGGTTTTGGTGTCTTCGGGTGTCTTCCCGTGTAAGAGTTGGGGTGTCTAGGCGACGTTTCGACGAGGTCTCACTCGTCATCTTCAGGCTGGTGCTTTCGGCTTCTTGTTACTGGAACAGAGCAGGATCTCAGTGTTTGAGTTCCTATAAATACTGTTGAGGGGGTGTGGTGTATAGCCTCCAACGTTCTGGGCAGAGAGGAAGTTCCCAGGTTAGTGTGCCTTTTCTTCTTTTGTTCCTTAATTACTTGAGGGATATCTTGAGTGATTTCTTGAGTGATATTCTGAGTACCACTTAGGTGGGTCATTAAGTGTGGATTAGTTGCTAAAGCTTTCGTGTCTTGACCTCTTGAGCTTGTGAAGAGTTTTTCTGAGAAGATGGCTGTACTGCACTTAGTTGTGCTCTGGCTTGGCTTCGTGTATAGGGGCGAGCTGTGGTTTTGTGCCCTGTGCCAGCCAGATCTGTGTAGGGATTGCAGGGGGGTGCAGCATCCGGAGGTGCCACTATGGTTTGGCTACTGGATGGTGTCTGTAATTTATCTGTGGAGAGGGTCTGGGTTTGGGTCTGGTGTGGTTGATTGGTGATGGCGTTCTGTGTGCCTCTGGTTCTGGTGTCGGTTTTTGTGGGGAGGGCTAATTTCCAGATGTCTGGCAGGCGGGACGTGTCGTCACGCTTGTTCATGTTGTGAGGGTGTTTCTCTGTCTCGATGGCTTCCATGATTATTCTCTTGTGGTGATGTTCCATGTTAAAGAGCAATTTGGAATCTGCAAAATTAATTTCGTGTCCTGTTTCTTTCATGTGTTGGAAAAGAGAGGAAGTTTTTTCTTCTTTTTTGACGGCATTCTTGTGTTCTGCGATACGTGCATTTATTCGTCTGTTTGTTTGTCCAATGTACGTGGCTGGGCAGACTTTGCAGGGTATTTCATAGACCCCTTGGTTTTCCAACTGGATTTTATCTTTGGGGTTTCTGAGGATATTGGCTATTTTTTGGTTGGTGCAAAAGGCTGTTTTGATATTGTGTTTATGGAGGATTTTGCTAATTTTATCTGTAGTGCCCTTGATATAAGGAAGGAGGGCCATGCCATTGTTTTCTTCTGTGTCTTGGTTTTTGGGGGGTGTTTCTTTTTGGATTAGCTTCGTAACCCTGTTTTGCTGGTATCCATTGGCGATTAACACATTTGAGAGATTCTGTAACTCAGTTGTCAAGTGGTTACAGAACAAAAGAAGAAAAGGCACACTAACCTGGGAACTTCCTCTCTGCCCAGAACGTTGGAGGCTATACACCACACCCCCTCAACAGTATTTATAGGAACTCAAACACTGAGATCCTGCTCTGTTCCAGTAACAAGAAAGCACCAGCCTGAAGATGACGAGTGAGACCTCGTCGAAACGTCGCCTAGACACCCCAACTCTTACACGGGAAGACACCCGAAGACACCAAAACCTGCATTCCTGTACCCGTGAAAATCTACGAAAGCATATATATATATATATATATATATATATATATGTTTTCGTAGATTTTCACGGGTACAGGAATGCAGGTTTTGGTGTCCTCGGGTGTCTTCCCGTGTAAAAGTTGGGGTGTCTAGGCGACGTTTCGACGAGGTCTCACTCGTCATCTTCAGGCTGGTGCTTTCGGCTTCTTGTTACTGGAACAGAGCGGGATCTCAGTGTTTGAGTTCCTATAAATACTGTAGAGGGGTGTGGTGTATTGCCTCAAAAGTTCTGGGCAGAGGGGAAGTTCCCAGGCTAGTGTTCTTTTCTTCTTTTGTTCCTTAATTACTTGAGGGATATCTTGAGTGATATCCCTCAAGATATCCCTCAAGTAATTAAGGAACAAAAGAAGAAAAGAACACTAGCCTGGGAACTTCCCCTCTGCCCAGAACTTTTGAGGCAATACACCACACCCCTCTACAGTATTTATAGGAACTCAAACACTGAGATCCCGCTCTGTTCCAGTAACAAGAAGCCGAAAGCACCAGCCTGAAGATGACGAGTGAGACCTCGTCGAAACGTCGCCTAGACACCCCAACTTTTACACGGGAAGACACCCGAGGACACCAAAACCTGCATATATATATATATATATATATATATATGGAAATCAATAAACTTCCCTGCCAGTTTTATTTTTTATGTGCACAGCCCCAAATGTAACTTACAAATCTATTGTTTCATACAATCGTAATTTGAATACATAAGTAAAACTGAACTATGATCAGTACCAATGTGAACTGTGTTATTTATTCATTTAGACAATTTATATACCGCTTAATCACAGTTGTCTCTGATGTGCCATAATTCTACATCAAACTCAGTGATACAATTAAAGATAAAATCAGCTGAAAAATATAAAATAAGAAATGTGGGAGTTCCACAAAATCCTGTTGATAAAACAGAGTTGATGTAGAAAGTCTTACAAGCTGTTTAAAGTAAGACAGATTGGT